>NC_064293.1:6277667-6283127 GCF_019186545.1 Solanum stenotomum
AAATAAATATGATGTCTATTCTTGGACTCGTGAGACGAAGAGGTAGATAGATCAAAGGATACAAAGAGCTCAATCTCTCTTGCATATCACTTGTTCAGATTTGTGTTCAGGATTGACACTCGGACAAACACCGAGCTTGGTTACTAAACAAGATGAAATATCAATGCTCGCCAATTGAGTCTATCTATCCCCGCTCAAGTTAAACAGTCAACTGGGGTAGGCGATTAAAGGTCGGGAGATCATGATCATAAAATCAACCCTGTAAATCAGTAATTTGATAACCATAATTAGTTCATTACATGAGATGTGATACATGAAACCCTATGCATATTGCAGTCCTGGAATTGTCCCAAACATAGTAAGTTAATTTTATTATTCCATTCTTACGTTCTTAGAAGTTAAATATAAATTAAACTCTTTTGACACACCTGAATAAATAATTAGACTAGTATATATAATTTAGTAAAATTGTTAATCAACATGTCCTTTGGATTCGATAATCGAGCTCTTTAAGAGGCACTATATTACTTGCGCAACCACATACACTTGTGTGTGCAATTGGGAGCAGCAATCATCCCCCAAATCCAACAGAACTCTCAAAATTCCTATCCAATCATCTGAACCTCGAATGTTGACCAAAGTCAATCCAAATGCTAAATTTCCATAATTTTCCAACTTAGGACCTCAAATCCTCAAAAAAGACTCCGAATCTAAAATCGATAACTCTCACTCATCAGATTCCACATTCTGGGATTGATGGAATCAACGAAATTCTCTTCCGACCCTTGAAACTCTAAAAGACACCGCAAACCACTTTCTTAACAATATTAGCCTTACAAACTCAAAACTTACAAAATTCACAGCTTTAAACAAGATGTTTGAAATCAACTTTCAAATCTCAATCAAAAACTACTCTGGGTCAAGATCAAGAGGGGAAATGTGGTAAATTTACAAGACTTTTCAAAAATAACCGAGCGGGTCATTGCACAACTATTCCACTTCGACAAGTTCTTTTCCAAGAAAAAATATTTTAGCGGTAAAAAAATCGAATAATAATTTGAAGAACTATAATTCTTTCTTCCTTGTGATAGTTTGTACAAAATGTCTATTATAGTTTGCTCAAACTCCTAGTGTGAACGAAATTTGACAGTAATTCTAGCTTCTCCTCCATTTGAAACACCACTAAGACTCATAAAAATCCTATCAATTTATGCCACATGTTAGGATGCAATTCTTGACAATATTATTAAAAGATAAATGAAAAAAACTAATCAAAAGCTTAATAAGACAAAACTACGGTTTTATTTACTCTCCAAAAGTATATTTTTGGACTCTATTAGTGGTTCATCTTTTTGTGATGACCATAGTCAATTAAAAAAAGTAGAAGACCAATTCAAAATGACCAATCCAACAAGATTAAATTATCAGAGAGGATTACAACAAGATCAATTTGACCTACATGAAGACAAATAAGAATTATTAAGACGTTAGACCCAATTATACTCCAAGTTTAATTAACTATATATATGTTGATACCACAATTATTTGTTTAGCTAACCTCCTACATATACTCCGCGTGGTTTTACTAATTCACTTGGTTGACTCTTCATTTCTCATTAATCTTTGTTCTTAGAAGTACTTATGATATGGTAAGGTATGATATTATTTTTCTTAACTTCAAATTATTTATAATAAAAAATTATGATTTTAATTATTCAAAAAGTAATTTAGTTATATCATATTTAACATCTTATTTAATTTACACAAAGATTTTCAAGAAAATCAAAGGCAATTTCAAAGATGACATTAAATAAGATTTAACTGTACTGATACTATTTTATCATTTAAATTTATAAATACTTGTTAGTTCTAATACAATGTATAATTATACTATAAGTTTCTAAATATCTATGTAGACAATAAAATTCGCGTCGAGATAATAATAATCAAGAACGGAAAATAATCGCAACAATCGTTTTATTGATTTAAAATGCGAGTGTTACAATCTCTATGATTCCTCTGAATTTGCTTTTTCAAATATAATTCAAGGGACTCTTGAGCTTGATCTTGAGTTTATCTTGAACTTGAACTTGAATTTGATATTGATCTTGAATTTGATATTGATCTTGAACTTTATCTTGATCTTGATCGTGAACTTTATCTTGAACTTGATCTTGATCTTGAATTTGAACTTTATCTTGATCTTGACTTGAACTTGAACTTTATCTTGATCTTGACTTCTAGTTGATTTCAAGGGCTTCGAGCTTGATCTTGAATCTGGTGGTCTTGATCTTGATCGTTCTTGAACTTGAACTTTATCTTGACTTCTAGTTGAATCCAAGGGCTTCGAGCTTGATCTTGAATCTAGCGGTCTTGATCTTGATCGTTCTTAAACTTGAACTTTATCTTGATCTTGACTTCTAGTTGAATCTAAGGGCTTCGAGCTTGATCTTGAATCCGGCAGTCTTGATCTTGATTGTTCTTGAACTTGAACTTTATATTGATCTTGATTTCTTGTTGAATTCAAGGACTTAGAGCTTGATCTTGAATCCGGCGGTCCTGATCTTGATCGTTCTTGAACTTGAAAGCTTGAAATCTTGAATTTTGAACTTGTAGAGAAATCTATGGCTTTTGATCCACGAGCTTTCTCTAGTTTCTTGCTAGAATTCTTGAACTTGTAGAGAAATCAGTGGCTTTTAATCCACGAGCTTTCTCTAGCTTCTATTAGAATTCTTCGTCCTCTTTTCTGAATTATGAAGACCCCTATTTATAATTTAAAAATAGAGGAGTTGTGATTGGAACAAGATTCCCTTCGGCCAATCAGATTTAAGTGACATGACATATGTGCTTTATGGAGCGGGCTTTAATTAAATCCATATTTATTGAATTTAAATAATTAACTCAATTATATTAATCCATAATATTTATTTGGACTAATATAGTTATGAATTTAATATAATCCGAATCATTTAATAAATTTTAAATGATTACAAATGCCCCCTTCTTCAAATATTGTCGAGATATTTTATCTTTCAAAGATTAGGCTTGAAGAATTTGAAAACTTCAACTTGCAAACTTGAAGAATTTGAAGACTTCAACTCGCAAACTCTTCAACTTGCAGACTTGAAGAATTTGAAGACTTCAACTTACATAAGACTTTCATCTTGAAACAACTTTTATTCATAGGGTTTTTCCGCCCATCGAGTTACCGCCATTTGATGCAAGTCTGAAGTTTGATGAAAGATTACTCATAGATTTAACTTTCATGTGACAAATCATGTGGGAACAAGTGGTTTTTGACACTCATGCAACTGAACTTAGAATATAGTTCTAAGCGCATACGTACCTCAGTGAAGAGGATCAAGTCACAACGTAATTCAGAGAGAGTGAGTGATTTTTTTTGTTTATTTTGTTGTGCCGTACACAGTTTATACTCTTGCGGGCCAGGAGTGACATGCAGTTTAGGCTCGTACCTTAAGGAGCATTTTAACTTAAAGATTTAGCTCAAATTTAAAGAGTTTTATGATATATCGTTTATGATTGTGTTTCAAGGAGCATTTTAACTTAATGATTTAGCTCAAATTTAAAGAGTTTTATGATATACAATTTAGGTTTGTGTCTCAAGGAGCATTTCAATTTGAATATTTAACTCAAATTTGAAGAGCTTTGTGGCATACAGTTTAAGCTCGTGTTTCAAAGAGCATTTCAACTTTAAAGATTTAGCTCAAATTTAAAGGGCTTTATGATATACAATTTTGGCTCATGTCTCAAGGAGCATTTCGATTTGAAGATTTAACTCAAATTTGAACAGATTTGTGACATACAGTTTAAGCTCGTGTTTGGAGGAGCATTTTAACTTGAAGATTTAGCTCAAATTTAAAGAGCTTCGTGATATGAAAGCATTATAACTTGCAGTTTAGGCTAGTGCGATGAGCATTGTAACTTGCATTTTAAGTTCATGTGTTAAGGAGCGTTGTAACTTGCAGTTTAACATCATATGTTAAGGAACATTTAGATATACATTGACTCTTCAAAGTCATCTTTAGATGCACACTTGCCTCCACTTCGGAGTTCTTCTATATCTTCATCTTCATGAGGTCCATAGACAGGAGATCGTTGATCTTCTCTTACAGTCATGCCTAATTCCATATCATGTGCACGAGTTGCCAACTCTTCGAATATGTTGGGCTTTAATCCTTGCAAAATGTAGTGAAGACCCCAATTTATGCCTTGGATGCACATTTCAATGCTAGAAGCTTCACTAAGGCAATCTTTACAATTGAGGCTCAGACTTCTCCAGCAATTGATAAAGTCAACAACTAGCTCATTTTCACCTTGAAGAGCCTTTGTAAGTTCAATCATACTAACAACACATCTTGTGCTAGAAAAATGATTGAGAAACTCTTGATCTAACCGCTCCCAACAATCTATAGAATTAGGTTCGAGGTTTGTGTACCAATCAAAGGCATTTTCTCTGAAAGACCGAACGAACTCTTTAACAAGATAATCACCATACGTCCCAGCATCATTGCAAGTCTCGATAAAGTGTGATATATGTTGTTTGGGATTTCCTTTGCCATCAAATTGTTGAAGCTTAGGAGGTTGATAGCCCTTAGGCATTTTCATTATCAATCCTTTATGTATATGGCTTTACATATGTGGGAGAAAATTTGGGTGAAGACTCAGATTTGTCTTCGATAGCCTCTATGATAAAGTCCTTCAATTGATCAATCGGAATCAAACCTTCAACGGATATGAATAATTTTGATCTTTGTTTGCTTTACGCAAAACTCACCTTCGTCTTGAATTTTAGAAAGCTTCAAAGGTGCTTGACTCGATCTTATTTCGATCATATTATCCATCTTATTTGTTAGTTTGGAAAGTTTAGCATTTTGTATGTGAGCACACTTCGTCAAGCCTTCAATTGTTTTAGTCAAGTTTGTTAGTTGTTCTTCTACAGTGCAAGTCATTTTGATATTCTTTGGTTCTTGAAAAGGTGAGATGAGATGTAGAGATTGTCCCACTGGCGTACCAGAATTTGTAGACAATAAAATTTGCATTGAGATAATAATAATCAAGAACAGAAAATAATCACAATAATCGTTTTATTGATTTAAAGTGCGAGTGTTACAATCTCTATGATTCCTCTGAATTCGCCTTTTCAAATATAATTCAAGGTCCTCTTGAGCTTGATCTTGAGTTTATCTTTGTAATGACCCGGAAAATGATAGAGTGAAACAAGAGCCTCACATGTGAGTTTGGAGTTGAGAACTTAATGAAATGGTTATAATTGAATTTGACCCAAAAAGTTCTTAAAATGTGCTTCGGAAGTTACCGGAAACTTGTTTAGCTGTATATAAAAAGATCCGTTTCGTTTTTCGAAAATACGACTTCATATTCTTGTTTAGGGGGTCAAATTGAGTGGGGAATGGGTCTAACCCAAATTTTAGAGCAACCGTA
>NC_064293.1:6285374-6501700 GCF_019186545.1 Solanum stenotomum
TGTTCTTTTAAAGTTAAGCATGAGTTGTATATGGACATATGTTGATTATATGTATGGTGGGCTGTGGTCTTATATGTTAATGTTGACTTGTATTATGTCTCTTATACTTGTAAAGGAAAGGTTTTATCAAATTGATATGAAAGCATTTATTCTTTGAAAATGTCCTTTTTGACATGTTTTTGCATGGTCTCCATACTTAGTACTTAATTGTGCTAACCCCTTTCTTTCCCTTTTTTGAACTAAAGTGTAGGGATTTGGAGAAGATGACATGTCATGGCTTTGATAGGTTTCTAAGTGTTGAAGATGAAGACTTGGTGAGTCCTCATAGATTCGAGGACAATACCCAATACGTTCTTTTATGTCTTTTAGTATTGTTTAAGTTGTGTAAGGGATTAGTCCCGAAATTTGTACTCTAAAGTATTAGATGGTTTTGAGACATCATGTATAAAGTCTAGAAAGTCTTCCGCTTGCTATTGTTTTTTTTAATGAAATGTTTTCTTGGTAAAGAAACTTTTTAATTCCTTATGGTTTTAGTGTCTATGCGATGAATGAATGCTAAGAGGCTTGTATTAGACCTCTTCGAGGTCGAGTACGCCGGTTACGACTAGGGGGTGATCCCGGGTCGTGACAATCTTGAACTTGAACTTGAATTTGATCTTGATGTTGATCTTGAACTTTATCTTGATTTTGAATTTGAACTTTATCTTGATCTTGACTTGTAGTTGAACTTTATCTTGATCTTGACTTGAACTTGAATTTTATTTTGATCTTGACTTCTAGTCTATTTCAAGGGCATCGAGCTTGATCTTGAATCTGGTGGTCTTGATCTAAATCGTTCTTGAACTTGAACTTTATCTTGACTTTTAGTTGAATCGAAGGGCTTTGATCTTGATCTTGTATCTGGCGGTCTTGATCTTGATCGTTCTTGAATTTGAACTTTATCCTGATCTTGACTTCTAGTTGAATCCAAGGGCTTCGAGCTTGATTTTGAATCCGGCGGTCTTGATCTTGAATCCGGCAGTCTTGATCTTGATCATTCTTGAACTTGAACTTTATATTGATCTTGATTTCTAGTTGAATCCAAGGGCTTAGAGCTTGATCTTGAATCTGGCGGTCCTGATCTTGATCGTTCTTGAACTTGAATGCTTGAAATCTTGAATTTTTGAACTTGTAGAGAAATTTGTGGCTTTTGATCCATGAGCTTTCACTAGCTTCTTGTTAGAATTCTTGAACTTATAGAGAAATCTGTGACTTTTAATCCAGGAGCTTTCTCTAGCTTCTTGTTAGAATTCTTGGTCCTCTTTTCTGAATTATGAAGACCCCTATTTATTGTTTTAAAATAGAGGAGTTGTGATTGGAACATGATTATCTTCAACCAATCAGATTTAATTGACATGGCATATGGGCTTTATGGTGCGGACTTTAATTAAATCCATATTTATTGAATTTAAATAATTAACTCAATTATATTAATCCTTAATATTTATTTGGACTAATATATTCATGAATTTAATATAATCTAAATCATTTAATAAATTTATATTTAATAAATTTTAAATGATTACAATCTAGTCAATTAAATTTAAGATTATAGATATTTTATTATTGTATATTTAGATTAAAATTAATATTATCTATAAAATCATATAATAATACACATTAATCGTAATGTAACTAAATATTTTTACATGATATTCATCATTTTTTTTTAAATATTGAATATCTTACTTAGAGCTGTCAAAAAGGTCTGGCCCAATCCCACCCGGCTTAAGCCTCGTGGGCCAAGAAATTTAAAGGGCTAGGGCGGGCCGACCCTTCATTTGGAAGGGCCTGAAAATGCTCAACTCAATCCAACTCTAAAAGGGCCGAGGGATGGGGCGGGCTAGCCCTTCTTTATTTCTTTTTTTTTTTCATTTTTTTCTTTTCAAACTTATAATCCTATAACATCAAGAAAATGAAAAGATTCTCAAATCAAATATGGCAAACAATGGTGTTGTTTCAATAAAACTAGCAAAAAAAATCTAGTGTAATTAGCATATATCTCACATACCAGATATGCGAGCGAGATAAGAGAATGACAAAAAAATATGGTAGGGAGGCGAGGGCGTGAGGTTTGTCTATGTATCCTAAATAAATGGGAATCTACTTGGATAAAGTGTATCTCGAACAAATTGACCTAATTTTGAGTCCATATATTCCGAGATACATATCTGGATGTACCAAAATCTAGTAAAATTCATAATATTACAATATAGCGTGTATATAAGTAATTAAATTATATACTCATGAGATTATTGTAAGTTACCCTTAAATAAAAAGTTTTGGCCCATGGGCCGACTTTGGCGACCCCTGATCAAGCCTTAAGGGTTAAGGGCTTATATGGGTCGGACTTATAAGTCCTTTTTTTAAAAATGGGCTTGAAAAATCCTATTCTAATCATACCCCAATAACGAGTTGGGTTGGGCCGATCCCATGGACTAAGCCCATTTTGACGGCTCTAATCTTATTGAATAACAAACTCTTTAACAGTTATAAAATAAAGAGAAAATAGTCAAATGCCCCCTTAATCTATTACCGGATTTTCAACTACAGACTTATACTTCACGGGGGTCCTATTACCCCCCCCCCCCCCCATACATTTTTTAAATGGAATATATAGCCCCCTAAAAGGTCACACCCAAATTTGTGTTAGAAAGTGAATGCACTCGCCTTCCACGTCATATATATATTTTTTAAAATAAAAAAATATTATCTCTTTCTTTATTCTATTTTCCTTTTATATTTTTTTTCTTCTTTTCTTTTTCTTTTTTCTTGACTTTGTTTGATGAAACTTTTTCTGCCATTGAAGAGAAAATTTCAAGTTTTATTTCTGATAGTTTTAAGCTTACAGTAATGAAATGTGCAGTTATGAAATTTCAAGTTTTATTATTGAAAGGTAAAGTTACAAATTTTTGATAATCTTTTGTTTTTTGCCATTGATTAATCTTTTTTTCCATCATGTTTTCATCATCGATGACCGCAACAACAATTTTGAAAGGTAAAATCTGGCGAGAATTTTATTCCTAACCGTTTCATCCACTATTTGATTGATACTCAAGTTATTTTCATGGATGAATTTGTCGAATTCTTCAAATTGAGGTAATGGATACATAACAATGGATCTTTTCATTTCTATTTTCAAAATCACATATGGGTTTCGTTGACAACCCAAAATTCTTTCTGAACTTGAATTTAAATTATTAAACTAGGGCACCAAAATCAAGATAAGAATTTTCTAACCCATTTGACCATGTGGTTAGGCATGATGATTAACAATTTTAATAATATTAATAAAGAGCTGGTTTTCAATATTTCCTAATTTCATGCACAAATTGAATAATCAAAATTCTAGAATCAAGAGGAATAATGAAATTCCATGGTGAATCCAATGAATGTGATGGTCACGGCGGCTTAGAGAAGGTGAGTGGTGGAGAGATTTGGTTTATGTTGTTGTGAAGAAGAAAGGAAATAAATAAGAAAAAAAAATTAAAAATACACATATTTATGAATAGAAATTTTAAAAATAAAGTTTTATTATTTGTTTTGGTCCTCACATACACTCATTGTGCCACATAAGCATTTAGGGAGTACTTATATCAGTTTTAAACAGTTCAGAGAGGTAATAGGACACCCGTAAAATTAAAGTGTGTAGTTAAGATTTCAGGTATAATTTGGAGGAGCTTTAGACCATTTTCTCTAAAATAAATAACGAAACAAAGAAGAATTTGGCAAAAAAAGAAGGTGAAATATAGTGTGCTGACAAAGGAACCCACGAAACACTTGTCAAAAGCAGAAGCTGTCCTCAGCTAATATCATTTTCTTTTTAATTTTCCACCAAGTTTTTTGTATTCGCATAAAACTTCAAATCGCACACTACAAAACTTTTTTGGTGTGACCCTTTTAACCAAATTTTCTTCACACCCATGACTCAAATCCAAAATTTCTAATTAAGGATGAATCAAGTCTCATTAGTGCATTAGAATATCCATATTGATAGCTTCCCTCAGTTCATTTTATTTGTTATTCTTTGACTTAGCACACCCATTAAAAAAATTATTGATATAAGTATTTTATCAAACTATCTCTATTAATGATGTTTATTATTAGGTCTTAGAAAATGATTTGAAGAATAAATATTTAATACTGATGGTAAAACATGAAGAAAAAATTATTTATTTTTTATATGTCAAAAATGACAAGTAAAAATAAAAATATATTTTAAGAATAAGTGATAAGTAAAAATAAACGGATTAAATAATATTATGGTTGATTGTGTCTTACCCAAAATAAATATTTTGAGGGATGGGATAGGTGGTTTTTGTTTAGTAGTATATATTTGAAAATAATTGATGTTCCCAAATGGGCCAATGATCATAGAGGTGGTAATCACCGTCCACTTTCTATTTTGATGGGACATTTCGAAGGTCTACTCAACAACTAGTACTATTTTCTCTACTTTATTATTCATAAGAAGAAAACTTCAAAAAAGAATTGGCTTTGTGGTCTTTGAAAAGACCATTTTTTAATTTAATTATCAATTGACAATTGTTACTAGGGTAATATTTTTCTCTACTTACACAGGAGAAGAAAAATTCAAATATGTGATGACCCGCTGTGCCATCACGCTAGATAGGCGTCACATGACATAATGTTGCTTATGTGAAAACTTATATAAGAAAGAACACTAGCTTTAGTGGAATATTCTAGAGAAATGTGGAGATTTCTCGTGGTATATCCTAGAATATTATAGATTTACATAAAAAATACTTAAAATATTCTAGGATTGTAGAGTATTCTAGAGAAGGACTTGTTTAACAATCATTATGTACATATTAGCCCCTAAGTAAGTAATATAAATGGAGGAGCATCCATTTATAAAACCATCAACAAAAATCAATCAAAGTTCTCTACACAATTCATCATAACAATCCGCTTGTGTTCTTTCTTCCACTCTCTTAGTGATTCCTAGAATCTTCGGCTGACTTGACATAGCAAGCTCGTGAGCAAGTAGTTAAAAAATGTGAGCAAATTATCAAGTGTCGCACGTGTACTTTGTAAAAAATTAAGGGTGTGACATTGAGTTAAATATTTCACCATGCCTTTGTCATAGATTTTGCAAGGAATATCTGACTTTTAAGAAAATATGAGTTATACTCATAAGTTCTAGAAACTATTAAAAATATAATATCCATAAGTTTGTATTATCATTTTATAATGAACATGTTCTTTCAAAGGTCATGACAACAATACAATCAATATAAATTTGAAAAAAAACAAGGAAGAAAACAAAAGGAAAATACCATTGATTTATATACGAAAAAATATTATTACTACTTGTAATTGAAAGTGACTTCGAAGAGCAAACTTGAATAAAAATTGATAAAATATGTATATAACAGTGTAAATTGTGTACAACGAAGTAGGACTACAATTCAATCCAAAACTATAAATAATGAGTGATTTTTATAAAATATAAAAGTTTTGGGTAGTTTTAATTTTTTTTTTTAAATTCCTAAATAATAGAATTTAACTCAAGTACTAGTTTTTTCTGGTATTTAACAATTTGAATTGTCTACAACAAAATATTTACTAAATAATGATAAGTTGTAGCCAAACAAGATTTATCAAAAAAATTCTCAAATATTTTTGAGAATATCTATGGTCAAACGGGCACCCAATACTTAGCTCATTTGGTACTTAATTGGAAATATACTTGGGGGAAACCAATGTATAATTTCTTAATTTGTTGATTGAGAGAAAAATACATGTATCATAATAGATTTAAGGGAAAAGGGTCTGATATACCCCTCAACTTTGTTATTTGGAGCTAATATGCCCCTCGTTATGAAAATGGCTCATATATACCCTTACCGTTATACAAACGGCTCACATATACCCCTACCGTTACAAAATGAGCTCACATATACCTTTTATTTAACGGAAGTGAAAAAATTAATTTTAAATTTATATTTTTGACTTTTGATTTCTTAAAAAAATTATTTAGGGGTATATATGATTTTTCTAGAAAATTTCAAGGTATATTTTAATTTTTTTCGGTCATAAATTATTTTTTGACTTTTTGATTATCATTATTCATTATTTGAGTTTCTTATTCTTATTTTATTTTTTCTTTCATTTCTTAGTGTAAAGAAAAAAATTTAAAACTATTTTTTTGTAGCTATATTATAATTTAAAATTATTTTTCGGATATATTGTAATTTAATTTTTGTATTTGAAGAAAAAATTGGGTCATCTATGATAAATTTTACAAGAATATTAGCAAAAGTAATAAATTTGACCATCAAAATAATAAATCTAAATTTGTCATTGAAACAAAAAAAAATAAAAAAATAATGAGGATTAAATATATCCATATGGGATTGTATTTTTTTTAAAACAATTAAAAAAATTAAACTAAAAATATTTTTTTCACTTCCATTAGAGGAAAAGGGCATATGTGAGCCATTTGTCTAACAATAGGGGTATATAGGAGCCACTTTTATAACGATGGATATATCAGCTCTAAATGACAAAGTTGAGGGGTATATCAGACCCTTTTCCCTAGATTTAAACATTGTTTAGTCAATCGAAATGAAAATTATAAAACTCCATTATAGGGATTTCTTAAAAGGCTTGAAAGTTCACATATAGGTTTTGTAATTTATTGAATGTTTTGATAAATTGTTAATTCGATTCATTTGGGATATCATTTTAAAGTTGTGTTTATAGTTTGAAAAGAGTCTGGGAAGATTTGAGTTATTTGATGATATGTTAATTTGACGCATTTTGAATATAGTTTCATGGGTTCAAGTTCATAAGAGAGGAAATTCAATTTTTTTATAGTGTAAAAATGTGTATAAACATTTCTAATATATTATTATACATTTTTATATAAGATTGATATATTGTTCACACATTTAATTACATGATTTTTTCTTCAAATAAGCTGATTTTTAGTTTTTATCCTTGATATGAATTGATCTTTAATTTTTCTTGTCTAGCAGAATATAAATTCTTTAAGGATGTGGATCATAATTTATGTGATATATGTTACGAAAATATAAACTTGTATCATATATATATATATATATAAAAGCCGTGAAAGACAACAAAAAAATGGGGTGAAACTGGGAATGACCCTTTGTTTACGTAAGACAAATATTTTCTCGATGTTGAATTCTAAAGTAGAGTACTATTTACTCATGAAAATATGGATAAACTTGTATTTTACCAAAATATTTGTTACCCAATCCATTTTTACTCATATGAAATATGGTCAGATTGAATTATTACCCATTTTATGTTGATTCATTTTTAATCCATCCCTGACTCAATCCACCCATTTACCACAACTAGTTACAACGCTAAGAAACAATAGTGCTCATATAAAATGTTAGATCGTTAAAACTTCATATACTATTCATCCACAACTCAAAGAAAGAAATATCACTATTTAGAGGTCTAAAAATCATCCATATATTAAATAGGATAACAATGAGATAATAATATTATAGAACATGGATTGATGAGTAATTCGTGACAAATTATGATATTAATGATTACATAAGTTGAACTAAAAAATAATAATCACCCTTTTGCTAATTTATACTCAAATAACATAAAAGGCTAATGTACTTTAATATTATAATTTAATATTAAAAGTGTCATAAACAAACCAACAAAATATAGGAGTAGAAGTTATAATGTATATATGCAAGTTTATCTCTTTTAAACGGATCAAGTTAGGCCAGTCCACATAAATAATCTAACTATCCAAATCTAATATCCAATAACTCTTCTCGCACAATCTTATAAGGTAACCAAAATTAACAAAAGAAATAAAAATTTGTCCAATTTTTTAAAATATAAAATCGATTACATGTTTATATTATACACAATATTTTTTTATTTTAATTAACCAAACATTTAATAATTAAAATATATTTAATAAATAATTATATTATTTTCTAATCATCTTATTATAATCCATAACAATATGACCCTGATATAAATATGTTCCCAAATTAAATTAAATCACTCCTCAGAAAAGAATCGATTCCTCATGTTTATAGATTGATAGTCCACTTGGCATTAATATCATCTAAGTTAGCTTCTTAATTAATTAAGAACGATTGACTTCAATGAGCCTGGTTCAAAATATCTCTTTCATCAATTATTATTCGTTGATATGAATTTCAAGATATTTCAAAACTTATTTTTTTTAAATAATTTATATCTTTCGTTTAAAAAAGAATAATCTAATTTGATTTGACATGGAGTTTAAAAAAAAAAAGTCCTTTCAATTTTGTCGTCCTAAATTAAAGTTACATCAAATATATCAAAATGTTCTTTAATCTGAAATTAAAGCGTTGCGAAAAATGGAAAAAAAAAATATTCTTTATTAAATAGACTAAAGAGAAAACTGAAAAGTAAGTCATTTGCTTTAAATCGAGGGAGTAACAAACTATTTTTTTGTTATAATTGACATTATATTACTTAAAGAATAATGTAAAATAAATATATTATAATTCCACAGCTTCAAAGTTAAATACAGAAAAGGTAAGTGATAGCAATAGGGTCGTACTAGTCCAATTGCCATAAAATTCTACATACACATCTAAGTTATACATTTTTGAAATGTAACGAGAGAAGCATTAAAAATACCTTTGAACTTGATGTAAATTATTAATTTATTTTTAAATTATTAACAGTCTTAAAAATACTTCTCTACTTGACTAACTAAACTTAGATACATCACTGATCTGCCACAAGATATAGCAAGTAGTCTCAAACTCTTGTAGGAGCATTGAACTCTTAATAAAAAGCCGAAGGAAGTATTGAAAACACTCCTAAATTTAGCGATAATTTAGGGGCGTATTTTACTTATATTGCAAGATTGAGAATGTATTCAAATTGTGTTAATCAAATAAATTTTTTAATTTTAAACTGTTAATAATTTAATAATTTGCACGGAATTAAGAGATGTTTTCGGTATTTGTCTCAGGTTAATTTGGAATAATGATGAAATATTTGATGGAAAAAGAAGAAGAAATTCAAATATAAATGATGAGTTGGCGCCCGAGGAAAAAGGGGGAGGAGTTTGGTCCATCCAATATTTGTTTTTTCTTATTAAATTTTTTGAAAACTCTGCAGACAACACATACCCCACGTTGTTGCATAAATACAAAAGTTCATCCAATGATTTTAGTCTCACAAAAATACAAATTAACACTGGGATTCTCCACTTAAATATATCACCAAAACATATTATTTTATTTATTTCAAGAATCAGAAGCATCTTCTCCATGTGATAAGGAACCTAACTTAATACTATATCCTTTATTAATATTCATATTATTTAAATCCTTATAAATCATTACATTATGATTCCTACATAATAATAAATTAATTCTACCTCGACAATCGGGATCATCTATAATCACTAATTAATTAGAGTGCTTGAAACTATGAGACAATAATTAAGTAGGGCATAATTTTTACTTTGTTTGGTTTCTATATTATTCTGTTTTAGTTTCAAAAATTATTTCTTAACCAAAAAAACACCTTTTATATCTATCACAAACACAAACAAATTTGTCCGTGCTTAGCGGAGTATGAGTTTTCATTTAATAAATTTGTTTTGAAAAGTCGATTTACACTATATTTTGGAAAAAATTACCTTTCAATATCATAACTATAAAAAAAAATATTGCTATTTGTTTTAGTTTTCATTCAATAACCAAATCTATGTTTGATAAATTTTCAATATGTTGCTTTCATATAAAGTGTGACTTGCAATAATATTAAAATTCGATTTAGTGGAGTATGGATTTAAAAAAAAATAGGCATTTAGATGGGTCGACAACATTAATTAAAAAATTATGGATGATAGTGATTTATCAAACTCTTACTCATATATTAAGCCTTTTTAAATGCTAAATGATACATTCATCAAGTTTATTATCATTCTTAGTATAATACAAAACAAAAAATTACAACAGGCTTACATTATTATTTTTGTTAGCCATTTTGAAAAATTGATAAAAATATATATGAAGTACAAAATAAATATATCTGCACCTTTTTGAGTTACTTCTTTTCATCACCTTGTTTTGTTTTTTCACTTTTTATTTTTGTAGATAACAAATTAATTGTTAATATTAATTCTTATTGACATCAGTAACATAAATCGCATATGCTTTCTTATCACTGAAATCAAATGATCATGTGAGTAAGTGTACTACGATTTAAGTGAGCATATTATGCACAAAAATAAAAATAATATTGATCAACATTAAATTTCTATGCACTTAATATTCTACCAATTATCCATTATGAAACAAAATTATAAAATACAAACCTCAACACATATTTCTTGCTCAATTCTTTTGACCTCCAACAACATACAAACTATTATTAAAATACAAAATTATGAGATTGTGATGCAATAAAAAGATGGCTACATAGTAGGTCTAAAAATTAATAGGGATCTCCAAAAATAAATACTACAAATAAATTTATTTTAAAAAAAACTTGAGATAATAGATAGCTTGAACGTCTTCAATAAAATAAACTCCATTTCAATCCTGTAATTTCTTGTGCAAGTAAAACAATATTCCACAAGAACATGAACAAAAGAAGCAACAAAAAAAAGAAACAAAAATGAAATCGATCAACTATATTCATGTAATGACTCAGAAGATCATTTTTGGAACTTTTGTAAAATTACTATTTTACTCCTCTCGATATTGACCCTGAGTCATTTCTGAACTAGTTTGTGAAGTTAGTTTCGAGTTTTGAGTAAAAATTTGTGAATAGTGGAAGTTTTCAATTTTGAAAGGCCAAAGTTGTTAAAAAGTGGTTTTTAGTGTCTTTTAGAGTTTTGAGTCTTCAAATGGAATTTCGTTAATTCCATCAGCTCTGGAATGTGAAAATTGGTCTAAGAGAGTTATCGGTTTCAGATTCAGAGTCTTTTCGTGGATTTGATGTCCTAAGTATAGCTTTTGGGTTGACTTTGTCAACATTCAGAGTTCGGATGCTCGGATCGATTTTTTGACAGTTCTGTTAGATTTTATAGCACCTCAGATTAAAAAGGTGGAAATTTTAGGTTTTTAGAAAGTCTGGTGCCATCACTGACGACACCACCCACGGGCCGTAGGTGGGACGATGGTCCGTAGGTGGGTGTTGTGGATGGTGAGTTATGTTTTCCAACAATGTAAAGTCCCAGTAGCGTATGACGGTGTCACACCCCAACCCTAGGTGAGGCAGACAAGTACCATATGAACACATGCTTTACAAGTGACCTATGATGAGAAAGTAAACTACTATGCATATAGATTTACTAATGAGAAGCTTCATATACAACACATGTCGACTAGCTGAACCGATACATGTGACAAGTGAAACTATGAATACAGATGATAGCTTTACAATGTCTACAAAGCCTCTACTAGAATCCATGACTGTACCGCTATGAAAATACGCTAAGTAAAGACTCAACAAAGCCTCGAATCAACCTAGAGCTCACCAACAACCGATGAGTATCATGTGCTTCTATTGGGGAGATTTACTAGTTGAGTACCTGTACCTGCATCATGAAATGTAGCGTCCCCAATAAGGAACATCAGTACGAAAGAATGTACTGAATATGTAAGGCATAATACAATCATATGTAAAATGAGAGCTCAAGTGAAACCAAATACAAATAGATAAGGATTTGAGACCACCTTTGCTACATGTGGCATCATGTATGTTGCTGTCAGTGGCGGACCCAGGATTTTCGTTCAGGGGGTTCGAAAAATAAAAGTATAAACGTGTAAATAAGCCTTTAGAAATGGGATCCTTGAATTCTTTTGGGTTTAAAAGCACACTTTTAGCACTTTTTAAAAATTTTTTAAAAAAAACTAAAAAAAAACTTGAAAAACAGAACTGAAAATAAATAAATAAATAAAAAATTGGAACTAAAAAAGAAAAAAAAATAAAACGCTGTCACAGGGAATCGAACTGGGGACGTGATGGTTAATTTCCAGCGAATTTGACATTGAGCCATCAATTTCTCTGTCATTGAGGGGGTTCAAAATATATATATCTACAAAAATACAGAAAATTTACCTTATATATACAGTGTAATTTTTTGCCGAGGGGGTTCGGGTGAACCCCCTGGAACCAACGTGGGTCCGCCCCTGGTTGCTGTAACACCCCTCAAAATGAAGTAGGATAAAGTAGAGCCTCACATGGGTTTTATGCATTAATAACTTGTTAAAATAATGAAGAATAGCCTTTTTTGTCAGTTTTAAAGAGTTTGGAAGTCAAACGTCAAGGGACGACCAAGACGTTCAGAAACTAGTCTTTTATGTGTTGGTGTGTTCTAGTATGTTGTTCATATTTTTATGTGTTGTTTGGAGTCTAAAATTAGTGGAGATGACCCTAGTGTCTTAATAAATGTTTTTAGGGTCAAAACGTTCAGGTACGACTCCCCGAGACCACCCTAAGGGTCCCCGAGGAGGACCCCATCCCTTGGCCGAACAAGCTGCCAAGGCAGCTTGAAGTTGCTCATAGAGGGAGCATGTCCGCGTCGCGGACTAGCTCCACTAAGGGCCAAAAATTTGGTCCGCGTCACGAACGTGTTGCATACTCTATTGTCTCAAAATTTAATTTATGAAACTTGTGGGAACACGTCCACGTCGCGAACCTGTGCCCCAACGAAATCTGCGAAAATAAAACTCAAGTTTGACTTGTTTAAAAAGGTCCAACTAAGTGAGGGGTAGTTTGGATACTTTGGGGAATTATTATAAACGGTTATTCTACCAATTTTAGGGTATTTTAAGTTGGTTAAAACCCTAAGACCTAGAATTAGACCTCATTATCAATTGAACCTTCCCTCTCAAATAAATTCTCTCTCTAGAACTCCATGGAAGACATTGATGAAGCTTCAAGGTAGGGGATGGGTTCCTACTAATTTCTCCTTCAATTCCCAAGGAAATTAATCACAAAGGTATGGGGATTTTATCTTTGATTCTCCTTTCAATCAAAGAGTCAAATCAAAGTGATTTCAATGTTTTTCAAAAACCCTAAAACCCCCAATTTCAATTCTAAGCTTGGGTTCTTGCATGAAAGTATTTCAAATGATGATTTATATTAATATTGATGGTTTTAAGATCAAAAACTCCATGAACCCTTGCATATCTTGTAATCCTAATTTTGAGTCTAAAGTGGGTCTATTGATTATGAGTTAATAATGTGATATTAATGTGTAGATTGTTATGGGCTATTGATTTATGTATTGTTCTATATTGAATTATGAAGAGTTGATGGTCAATTGTGTTATATTGGATGTTGGCCTTGAATGGGCAATTGTGACCTAAGGTCTATAATGATGATGAAGTTGTGAATAGATTATTGATTCTAGTATTTGATATATATATGTTGTAGATGTTAGAATTGTAAGGTTCGATCCCTTTGAAAGTGGGGAGGTGTTTACTTTATAAGCATGTTGTGATTATGGCCTTGTAGGCAAAGTTGGATGATTGTTGTTTTGAGTAATGTTGATTATGTGAAGGTAATGTGATATGGTGTGAATTTGTGTACGGTCTAAGAGCATGAAAGGTGACCTTGTGTAGAGACTTTATGTGTTATGCTTGGTTGTTGTCTTCTTTGAATGACTTATAATGAAGGTGAGGTTAGGATAGACTATGTTTACCTACTCTCACACCTAGTGAAGAATGAATGACATAATGTAAGAATGAATGAAAAGAATGGGAGTTAATGCTAATGAATGAAAGTTGGTCTATTGTAAGGATAGTCTCTTAAAGTACTCCTTTGAATGAATGGGGTTCCTAGATGAAAGATTTTCTCATCTTTGAATCCAAGAGCTTCCTTAATGAATGAATGAGGGTTAGGATGGGTATTCCTTCGTGAGTTGAGATGAGAATATTTAGTAGCAATCCTTATCCCTAAATGAATGAATGAGGGTTAGGATATGTATTCCTTCGTGAGTTAAGATGAGAATACTTAGTAGCAATCCTTATCCCTAAATGAATGAATGAGGGTTAGGATGGGTATTCCTTCGTGAGTTGAGATGAGAATACTTAGTAGCAATCCTTATCCCTAAATGAATGAATGTTGGGTTAGGATGAGTACTCCTTCGTGAGTTGGAATGAGAGTACTTAGTAGCAATCCTTATCCCTAAATGAATGAATGTCCAAACTCCGTGGGGGAGTAATGTCTAGCACCGAGAGGATGTGAAGATGGGTGGATGATCCTTCGTTAGTTGAGATGTGAGTATTTAGTAGCAACCCTTAAGATAGGTGCCCCTTCGTTAGTTGAGATGTGGGTACTTAGAAGCAATCCTTCTATCCCTTAACTATGTGCCCACATAGGACTAGCTAGTGGTCTCTACCACGTAAAGGCTAAAAGAATGACCCTACCTTAGGCAAGTGGGGATCCCTCATCCAGTAAGGGTTACTACCGGGATTCCATGTCAAGCTCCATGGTCTATGTCGGTTAAGGCTCTTCCCCCATATTATTGAATGAGTGAACTAAGATCTCTTAAGGGTGTACTACTTAGGATAGGTGGAATGGGACATCATCTAAACATTGCACAAGTAGACATTTAAGGGAGATCTTAGATCTTGGTGTGTCTTAGTAATGATAATGAATGAATGAGTCTTATTGGGCTAACTAATGAAAGTGTGGGTCTTTGAGCATGCTAATGTGAAAGTGAGTCATAATGAATTGAATGTAAGTGATTATGTTGAATTGAATGTATGTGATGATCTTATGTCATTAGTGAATGAAGTTGTCTAAATGCATTAAGTTGAATGAACGATTTATGTTGAGATGTGAATGGAGCTTGTCTTGTGTAGCCTTAAGGATCACTTGGGTGTGGTATGGAAAGGTAGTATGGGCTGCCTCACCATGTCTTACTTAGGTGAGTCTTGGGATGACATTTGATGAGTATTCTAGTTTTATGAAGTGACTTGTTAGCTTATGTGCTTATATGTCTTATGTGATTAATTGGTGAAGGTTGAGGTATGCATGGTAAGTGCACTTTGTGTGACCTTAAGGTGGTGCCTTAGTGTGGGTGATGGTATGGGACGTTGCCCATACATTGCACAAAGATATTGCTTAAGGGTTACTTAAGGTGGGGGTCCAAGGCAAGAAGGTAAAGGTAAATGGGTTATGTATGTTTATGAGGTATTGTGAAACATATGACTTTGTATTGTTGGTTGTGACTTGTAAGGTGCCTATTATGTTGATTTTCATGAGATTTTATCAAAATGACATGAAAGCATAACTTCCAAACAAATGTCCCTTTTAGCATGTTTTGCATATTCTCATACTTAGTACGTGTGTTGTACTAACCCCTTTCTTCTATTTTACTACAAGTGTAGATTGTGGTAACTAGGAGAAGATTGTGCTTTAGAGTTACTTGGATTGCTTTACTCTTCCAAGTCTTTGGTATGTCCTCAAGATTCGAGGACTATGTTTAGAAGTTTCTTAGTCATTATAATAGACACTTAAGTTTCATTTCATTTGTAAAAGGCCGTGTCCCTTAGTACGTTTTAAGTTCTTGTTTAAGATTGGCTAAGAGACTTAGTAGTTTCGTTTGCGTATTGATGTTTTCAAATGTTGAGGACTCTTGAAGTCCTATGGTTTTATTGAATAAAAGTTTTGATTTCTTAGTTATTTTTATGATCTATACGATGAATGAATGCTAAGGCTTGTATAAGACCTCCGAGAGGTCGAATACGCATGTAATGGCAAAGGGGTGCTCTCGGGTCGTTACAATTGCATTATTTTCTTTACTTTTCTATGCATTATAATCTTTATAAGAAATATGATACAAATGACCAGCTTATCAGTGGTAGAAGAGGATGACCCATGCTAGGCATTCTAACCCCTGGGATGCTATCCTCATAATTCCACAAATTGGGATCGGCCCATGCTAGGCTTTCGCCTCTGAGCTATCACCCTGCTATACCAATTGGGATCGGCCCATGCTAGGCATTTGCCCCTGGGCTGCCACCCATAATTATACAGATTGCTTCACTTAGATTCTTTAAACTTTGAGATTGTTGTTTTGATGTTCATAACTCTTTGGAGATAGTAATTTTGATGATCATAACTCTTTTGAGATTGTTGTTTTGGTGGTCATAATCATTGTTGAGATTTGGAACTATGGACCAGTAGTATAAGACATATGAGTATGGACTTACGATAATAACAATGACATGGGAAGCAAATGTGACACCATCGTAATACTTAGGAGCTTATATGACTCAATAAGCATTTTGATATCTCAAATTGAAGCACATATCAAGTGAAGACATTTAACATTCAACCAAGAGATTTGAACTCTATATGGTAGCCAAATACTCACTAACTAATATCAAATACAAGGTATACACGAACGTGGAACCAAAGGAGAACGTGAGCAGATTCAACTTAAGGACAAATACATATTCCAAGTAAGTACATATAAATGTACAATAGAACAAGTAGGGATCTTGTGAGGTAACATTATAGTCTAACACAATGGGAGTAATAACCAATAAAGGGAACATATGAGAAGATGACAGATATGATGGAATAGACAATTGAAGCAAGTTGGCAAGATAGGGACAGGTTGTATATCCAACATATAAACATATGTACCATGTGTAATCTAGGATCGTTTTGATTTATATAAGGGGAATACGTGCCAAGGGTACTTTGACGATGAAACGAGTTTAAATCTTGCATGTTAATATTTGATAGAGTAAGCACATACATTTAGTAATAAACTCATATTAAAGTACTCACTTTAATGCTCTAAGGGTAGAAACTGCAACTATCGATCAGTCACTACCATGGGCACTTAGAAAGCTTACTTTGTAATACAAGTGTTGGATTCATGCCAAGGAAATAGGAAATCGAATAGCCTTACATACCTTACTATACAATTCAAAAAGTATGAATTATGCTATTTCTCTTCAGATTACTAATCTACAATAAAATAAGTTGTAAGACTAGTATTAGTAGCTAATTAATCAATTTGAGCTACTTGATCTCACCAAAATAGTAACCAAGCAGTAAGAATGCAATTTATCTAGCCAATGTTTTCTTTCCTTACCTTTCCCTTTAATCGCGTCTATATATTGTACAACCTTCGTATCAGGTCCTCCCCAAAATTTCTTGCAATATTTAATCTTTTAACGTCTCCATAACTTCCCCACACATCCATTCACATCCCTTATCATAACATACATAAAACAATCCTTAAGCATAATAATGTAACATAAGCAATATGAATCCTGGTTTCTTATCACCAGCACTTGAAGAGCTAACATTACTTTTAAAGTGCTCAAACAAGCTCATAAGTGAATTTAAAGAGGACTCCCCTCCATGGCTGTCCTTACAAGCACAAATCACCAAAACATCCTCCCTAATATTACACCATGTAAAAGTAACAATTTCCAACTCACTAACACATACCAAATGTCCTAATTAACTCAAGCACAAGAGAGAGAAAATTGCAGTAGGCTACCTTGCTGGACAGAACTACCACTTTCTAAGACTTGGATTCTTCAAGGTAAATGTTGTCCTCCTTAACTTGTCTTAAATTATACCTTCCAATAGCTTGAACTCCTTAATATTCAAGAACCCTAATGATATTTAATGGCTGTTGTATGAAGCTAATAAAGAGAAGAGAGAAAGCTCTAGAAATTAGATTTTTTTGTCAAAGTAAAAATGGTTGGAAGAGATGATATCAATCCCTTTTAAAGGGACCTGCTTTGGCCAACTTTCACACTCATTTTGGGCCATAATTTGTCAAGTAGGTGATCCACCTACTTGGACTTTTCACTTGTGCCTTTTTGGACTTAAGAACATTGGGCCTTGGCTGTCCATTTACCCCTTATTCTTCTACTCAAGTTGGGTCAGATTAATGCAAGTAGGTTGTAGTGTACTTCACCCAATAATTGTCAAAAGAGTCTTAGTAGGTGATGCACCTACTTGGTCCTTTAGGCTGGTTAATAAGTCAAAGTAGGTGATGCACCTACTTTGTCCTTTGGGCTGGTCAATAAGTCAAAGTAGGTGATGCACCTACTTGTCACCTACTAGCTCAATGTAGTCAAGCAAGCACCTCAACATTTTATTCCATTTCTGGACTTTGATTCCTTTAACTTAACTTAAAACTTATATACACTATGTCACATTAAACTTTAGACTCAAATACCACCTTATGATCTCAAGTTTAAATACTTCCATCGATGTCAACTTAATTGGGTCGCATCAAAATCTACGGACAGTTCACTTTAAACCTATTATATTGTCACTAGTCGCATAGAAAATCGAGTCCATAACTATACCACAAACAAATTTATAAGCATCATATCAACAGAACTACTACACGTAGAATACGGGGTGTTACATCCTCCTCCCCTTATGATCATTCATCCTCGAATGATAGGTGCACCTGATAGTTCGGTTAATCTTGGAATTTCATATAGAGATTTGCGAGAGTTCCCATTGTAAATAGGACTATCCAAAATCCATAGACTAACCTAAAACACGTATAGACAAGTCTAGCATGACATCTCAATAGATATGGTTCATGAAATAATAATATGACAAATTAAACCCCTTTTATGACCATGTAGTTCACTGAAGATACACAAGTAGAACTCATACAAATAAGGACTTTAATATACCTAAACTTAAG
This sequence comes from Solanum stenotomum, assembly GCF_019186545.1. Classification (NCBI taxonomy): domain Eukaryota; kingdom Viridiplantae; phylum Streptophyta; class Magnoliopsida; order Solanales; family Solanaceae; genus Solanum; species Solanum stenotomum. The sequence goes on from NC_064293.1 coordinate 6,304,117, forward strand.
ACATGCAAATGACATATCAAATGAACAAATTCTAGTAGGATTTATGATCATATAAGGGAACCACATGATCTCAGATCCTTATGTTGATGTTTAGAATGAGGAGGGGTATTTGGGATCTCTACCTTCTTCTATTCCCAAGTATCTTATGTTATATTCTATTCCTTCCACAATACTTCAATGGAGGTTGCACCTTTTAAGCTTAGCTTCCGGGCCTTAAAAATAAAAAATAACTATAGTATCCCCCAAAATTTTTGTATATGGAACGGACACATAATATCATAGGCCTAACCTATCGGGGCTCTACTTTCCCTTATCTTTTATCTCATGGCGCTTTTCAGAGGTGAGTCTTATAAGAACACATAGTTGTTAATATAAACTCTAAAGTTTTATGCCGCACCTTCGAATAAGGCATTATGCTAAGTTATTTATCTATGGTTGTGATAAAATTTACATATATGCCCAACATTTTCTGGTCAAAATCATCAGCACATCATGATACAAGGAAACATTTTCCCAAAATTTTCAAAATTCAAGTCAATAAGCACAGAGGGGCATAGAATACAGATAAATAAGTCACATTGGGTATGACACATAGGCAAACTAGAACAAAAAGGAGTGCATAATATACAGTAATTAAGCTATAGAAATATGTGGTGTACGCACGCATATGAACTATATGGTAGCGTGTGAGCAAATGAGCTATAAGACATGTATGTAGGAAATGGACTATATGAGCACATGATGCATGAGTACTAAAGCAACGAAATATATAATATGTAAGCAAGTAGACTATAAGGCATGTAGACATGAAGAAAATGAACTACGGAACAAAAATCACATTGAGCAAGTGTGTTATATCGCATGGATAGGTGGATTAACATGTCAATGAGTACACATGAAATATGAGCAAGTGAGAACATGACACACGGCCAGAAAAGCTATAAGGCATGTAATGTTTAAGCAAGTAGGTTGTGAGGCATGTAAAATATATAGAAATGGTCATATGATCAATTATCCTATAGTACCCACACAATATGGACAAGTGACATGAGAAAAGTAACCAGTGCAATAAATAACATGTAGGAAAAATGTCCTACGAAAACATATAGCAATAAACAAGGGTGCTCCGAAGCGGATAACACTTACATGCAAGCATTCTATGACATTAGGTAACCTGTGAGAAAGTAATCCAAAAAGGGTAAATGACATACAAATAGATAAGTTATAGAACATGCAACATGTATAATTATATAACAAACTATCTTTGGAAACTACAAGATATCCTATAGAACCACTCTACCATAATAAGGGCAAACACACTATCTTAAGCATTAAGTCACGGGTGGGATAGTTCTGCTCATATTCCTTACTCACCTCAAAGCACATACAATTGATTTACCCATATACTCTCTTCAATCTCCTAAGAATTCTTATAGGTGTTCTGCTATTGGGACTTGGCTTCCGTCTAGGTCAATATAAATACTACAGTCAAGATAGAAACAGAAAATCCTAAATAGTTCATCTTTTAAAGTAGGAGGCCGAGGTCAACTTTGCCTTCATTACTAGCTTGTGTTATATCACGCTAAATGTCTGGTGTGCTTTGAAGGTTGAAATAGAAAATAAATAGTGAAGCTTGAATGCGCCATAAAACATGAACTCTAATAACATGTAAATGTCAGGTACCTATAAAGTTATATCATGATTCATAAAGTCTTAGAGTTAGCCGCTTTGGGCTTAACTAGATAGGTCTGGCCATACTAATAAATTTCCACTTTTTTCTATAACAAGTGAGGGTGTTCCGACTTTTTTCCCATGCAAGATAGCAAATAAGAACAACTAACATATGATCAATTTTTCCTCTCCCTTAACTGGACTATGACTGAAGAATTACTGCAGACATATATTAAATGAACCCTGTAGTAGCTCTATTCAATTTGATGGAAATCTATACATGTGTATAATGCTCTACTTCTCTTTTGTACTAATGATGTGGATGAACTAGGCCCATGTATCTAGGTAACCTTTCTATTCACCTCTTTTTTTCTTGTTGTTATCAAGACCAAATATCAAGATTTGAATCAATACTAAATTGACTTCTCTGTATAACAAAAGTTCACAAAGTTGTTCCAGGTGCGCCATTATAACTTGTTAGGGTTGAAGAGTTGATACCATTTTCTTGCCTCATACACGTAGCAATCACTCTTTTATAACCACCTATATCACTCCTCTATATCATCCTCATATCACCCTTAATCCTATGTTTAGGAAATTTGACATATCCCATCTCTTTCTAACTAGAAGCTCTACGTACATATTCGGTCCGTGTCATTCAAGCTTCATTCTCACATGCTTCCTATCCAACAAGTACCTTTTAATCAAAACTAGTAGCTTCATGTACTCTAATCAACTATGTACAACCGCTAATCACAACTTAGGTCTAACCAAACAATTTTTCTTTTGTTAACCTTACCCTTTAGTCACATACTAATCCTCTATAGCCAACACATAGATCATAATAGGAACTACCATACATATATCATTTGTAGCAATTGACACACTTATCCCTAAGTTTTATAACCATAAAAATAATACAAATGTTATTAGTACTTATTCGGGGTGGTTGGCACATACCATATAAAAAGCCAACTATTAACATATTCGGGATGATATATGGTGATAATTTGGGCCTTGTTAGCCAATTAGGGGTATCTCTACTAACACTATTGCACTGATACATTCAACTATCAGATTATGCCACTGCCTTCTTCCAACTAAAAGAAACTAGTTCAACAACATCAATTTCGAGTACATGTGTAATCCCGAAATTTCTATGTATAAGCCAGACAAAGAATGAGTGTCCTCTATAGGAATAGATCCTATAAATATGGTGGAAATATAGAACTCAAGAGTTGGGTACATCCTCCTAAGAAGATGTGCTTGGAAATGCTACAACTCATATATGTAACTAGGTAACCCATCATTTTTGTAAGCATTTGGATAACCATACTATATCTTTCTCAATTGAACCAGCGTGATACAAATGGTACAAATGCAACTTAAAATGCAAATAACATAAAAGCCTTTACATACCTTGTGGAGTGGGACAATCAAATAAAATGAGCTCAATATAGTCTAAATTTTGATAACTTTATATCCTTTTCTGTAGGTTGCATGTTGACATTTTAGCTACCGTTAACCTTAACCATCGTAAGCATAATATGAATAGAATGATCAGGTACAAGTGGAAATTGACTTCTTCACTTCGCTCTATCATACAATCTAGATTATGAAGGAAGGTAACATTTCCTAAATGTCAAAGCAACCCCTTAAATATAAATGTGGAAAGCAACACATTCATTAGTAAGGCTCTACTAGACACGACTTTGTAGACTCCCCAGGACGAACTGCTATGATACCACATTTGTCACACCCCAACCCTAGGTGAGGCGGACAAGTACCATATGAACACATGCTTTATAAGTGACCAATGATGAGAAAGTAAACTATTATGCAGATAGATTTACTAATGAGAAGCTTCATATATAACACATGTCGACTAGTTGAACCGATGCATGTGACAAGTGAAACTATGAATACAAATGATAGCTTTACAATGTCTACAAAGCCTCTAATGGAATCCATGGTTGTACCACTATGAAAATAAGCTAAGTAAAGACTCGGCAAAGCCCCGAATTAACCTAAAGCTCACCAATAACCACTGAGTATCATATGCTTCTATTGGGGAGATCTACTAGTTGAGTACCTGTACCTGCAGCATGAAATGCAGCGTCCCCAATAAGGGACGTCAGTATGAAAATAGTGTACTGAATATGTAAGGCATAATATAACCATATGTTAAATGAGAGCTCAAGTGAAACCAAATACAAATAGATAAGGATTTGAGACCACCTTGTGAAATCATATATGTTGCATTATTTTCTTTACTTTTCTGTGCGTTATAATCTTTATAAGACATATGATACAAATAACCAGCTGATCAGTAGTAGAAAAGGATGACCCATCCTAAGCATTCTAACCCCTGGGATGTTGTCCGCATAATTCCACAAATTGGGGTCGGCCCATGGTAGGCTTTCGCCCCTGAGCTGCAACCCATCTACACCAATTAGGATAGGCCCATGCTAAGCATTTGCCCCTGGGATTCCACCCATAATTATATAGATTGCTTCACTTAGATTCTTTAACCTTTGAGATTGTTGTTTTGATGTTCATAACTCTTTGGAGATTGTTTTTTTGATGATCATAAATCTATTGAGATTGTTGTTTTGGTGGTCATAATCACTGTTGAGATTAGGAACTATGGACCAGTAGTATAAGACATATGATTATGGACTTACGATAATAACAATGACATGGGAAGCAAATGTGACACCAATGTAATACTTAAGAGCTTATATGACTCAGTAGGCATTTTGACATCTCAAATTGAAGCACATATCAAGTGAAGACATTTAACATTCAACCAAGAGATTTGAACTCTATATGCTAGCCAAATACTCACTAAATAATATCAAATACAAGGTATACGTAAACGTGGAACCAAGGGAGAACGTGAGAAGATTCAACTTAAGGACAAATACATATTCCAAGTAAGTACATATAAAATATACAATAGAACAAGTAGGGATCTTGTGAGGTAACATTATATTCTAACACAATGGGAGTAATCACCATTAAAGGGAACATATGAAAAGATGACATATATGATGGAATAGAAAATTGAAGCAAGTTGGCAAAATATGGGCAGGTTGTATATCCAACATATAAACATATGTACCATGTGTAATCTAGGATCATTTTGATTTATATAAGGGGAATACGTGCCAAGGGTACTTTGACGATGAAACGAGTTTAAATCTTGCATGCTAATACTTAGTAGAGTAAGTACGTACATTTAGTAATAAACTAATATTAGAGTACTCACTTTAATGCTCTAGGGAGTATAGAAACTGCAACTATGGATCAGTAACTACCATGGGCACTTAGAAAGCTTATTTTGTAATACAAGTGATGGATTCATGCTAAGGAAATAGGAAATCGAATAGCTCAAAAAGTATGACTGAAGCTCCTTCTCTTCAAATCACTAATCTACAATAAAATAAGTTGTAAGACTAGTATTAGTAGTTAATCAATCAATTTGAGCTACTTGATCTCACCAAAATAGTAACCAAGCAGTAAGCATGCAATTTATCTAGCCAATGTTTTCTTTCCTTCCCTTTCCCTTTAATCGCGTCTATGTACTGTACAACCTTCGTATTAGGTCCTCCCCAAAACTCCCTGCAATATTTAAGTCCTTTAATGTCTCCATAACTTCTCTGCACATCCATTCACATCCCTTATCATAACATACATAAAAAAAAATCCTTAAACATAATAATGTAACAAAAGCAATATGAATCATGGTTTCTGATCACCAACAGTTGAAGAGCTAACATTACTTTTAAAGTGCTCAAACAGGCTTATAACTTAATTTAAAGAGGACTCCCCTCTTTGGCTGTCCCAACATGCACTAATCACCAGAACATCCTCCCCAATATTACATCATGTAAAAGGAACAATTTCCAACTCACTAACACATACCAAATGTCCTAATTAACCCTTGCTGGATAGAACTACCACTTGCTAAAACTTGGATTCTTCAAGGTAAAGGTTATCCTCCTTAACATGTCTTAAATTATACCTTCCAATAGCTTGAGCTCCCTAATATTCAAGAACCCTAATGGTATTTAATGGCTTTTGTATGAAGCTAAGAGAGAGAAGAGAGAAAATTCTAGAAATAAGATTTTTTTGTCAAAGTAAAAATGGTTGGAAAAATCTGATATCAATCCCTTTTAAAGGTAAAGGGACCTGCTTTGGCCGACTTTCTCACTCATTTTGGGCCATAATTTGTCAACTAGGTGATACACCTACTTGGACTTTTCACTTGGGCCTTTTTGGACTTAAGAACATTGGGCCTTGACTGTCCATTTACCCATTATTCTTCTACTCAACTTGGGCCAGATTAATGTAAGTAGGTGGTAGTGTACTTGGCCCAATAACATGGTCAAAAAAGTCTTAGTAGGTGATGCACCTTCTTGTCACCTATTGGCTTAATGTAGTCAAGCAAGCACCTCAATATTTTATTCAATTTCTAGACTTTAATACCTTTAACTTAACTTAAAACTTATATACACTATGTCAATTTAAACTTTAGACTCAAATACCACCTTATGATCTCAAGTTTAAATACTTCCATCGACATCCACTTAATCGGGTCGCATTAAAATCTACGGATAGTTCACTTTAAACCTATTATATTGTCACTAGTCGCATAGGAAACTGAGTCCATAACTATACCACAAGCAAATTTATAAGCATCATATAAATAGAACTAGTACACGTAGAATACGGGGTGTTACAGACGGCTCACAACGATGGTCCGTCGATGGACCCACGGTCCGTAGGTGGTGTCTTGTCATTGGGTTCCAAGATTTAGGGGTCTCTGATCCCACCCATGGCTGACCAGTATGGTCCGTGTTTGGACCTACGGAGCGTAGGTCTGGCCGTAGGTGAGGGTCAACATCTATTTAGAGGAAAATGGCTTTTAGGTACACTTTAAACAGTCATATATTTTAGCACAAATTGAATTAAGTGGCCCATGACCTATCAAATTAAAGATAATTGAATCCTTTTTCTAATGCCACTGAGTTTGCTAAAATCTAAGCTCGAAGTAAAAAGTTATGCTCGTTTTAGTGAAGCCTTGTTGGGCAAAGCATGAACCACGACCCAAATGACGGCTAGTAGTTCAAACCATGGTCCGTCAGTCCCGTAGTAGATGGCACTTCGTCAGCTTTAAGTCAGGATCATTTTTGTCTTTTTCCCTATGCTTTGGGAACTTAAACTACATCGTTTGATTCTTATACTACGTCATTTTACTCAGTATAAGTCTAATAATTTAGTCAGAATCTACCCAAACCCCTCATTCTCCTAAAATCACCCAAATTAGAGCAAAAAGAAGAGGAAAAGTCGACCAAACCTCCCAAGGAAAGCAACAGTGTTCTTCATGTTTCAGTCCTGAAATCCAAAGGATTTCTCCGTAGATTTCGTCACTAGGTATATGGGATTTAACTAGTGGGTTCCTTTCATCCACTAGGTCCCTAGAATTCAATCAGTTCTTTGATTCTTCATAGCTTGTCTAGACCCAGCATTTGTAAAATCTTAAGAATTGTTGTAATTTCAGCTGCTATAGTATACATAGTCTAAATAATATGTTTTCTTGAAAATGTTGCTTAATTTCTTGTATAAAACTCAGAACCTTAGTTTGTGTAAATTCTCTTAGTTCATGAATTATACTTTGCTAGGTCAGTCCGACAGAAAATCATGCTCCAGATCTCGAATGTCACATTCTCAGTATATAAATGTTGCATTCTCAATTAGCATGTCAGTTTCTGCGTTATTTAGTATTTAGTGCATTTTAGCTTCATATGTATTCAATTGGGAGTAGACTTAGCACCGAGTTGGACTAGGGTTTAGTGTACTGATGTGAGGTCAAAAATACATAATTTTAATCATTATTTGCCTCACATTTATTATTTATATTTGCCCTTTTTGAGCATGAATTTTATGGATTGTGCTAAATCACTTATTTTATTTGTAGGAGTAAACTGGTGTAAAGTTGAAGAAGTTTGGAGCTAAAACGAATTAAAGATGGAAGGTTGAAGAAGGAAATCAAGTAGACAACTTAATGAATTAAATTTAATATAATAATATATAAAATATAAAGTTGCAGCGTTCAAATTGAAAAGGAGTATGCTTCCACGTGGCAGTTAGTGGAAGCACTAGAGAATTGAGGCGGTTGGACGGTTATAGTTCGCACGGAATTTTATTTCGTTTGGTTTTGGAAGCACAATTGGTTTTAGACTCAGTTATTTTATTTAGGGTTTTCTACATCTATAAATAGTCCATAAAAATAATTATTATAGGACATCAATCTTGAGTGGGAGATCAATCATAGGGCATCAAAGTATAAAGCTGTCAATATTTTTCAGGGTTCTTTTCTTCTTCTTTCTTTTCTTAGAGATTAGTGGCTAAAGCCCTAGTTTTGGGGCCGTAGCTACGAATTGATTGTTGATTATTTAAGGCTTTTTGAATTAATTGTTGGTTGTCATTATAAGTTACTTATATATATTCTTATTTTAGTATTTTTTGATTGGCCATCTAAAGATAAATCTATTGTCTAATCTTAAAATCGAGAGAGGAGGGGTTAGATAGACCAGAGAATATAGAGAGCTTGATCGACCCATTTGATTGAGGTGATTTGTGTTTAGGAGTGACACCCGGACAAACAACTTGCTTGGTTACGAAACAAGATGAAATATAAATGCTCGCCAGTTAGTCTATTTATCCCTCTCAACGATGTAGTTAGATAGCTAACTGGAGTAGGCGACTAGAGGTGTGAATCCGATTGATACAATTAACCCTGTAGACTAGTAACTTGACAACTAAAATTAGTTTTAAGCCAAGAATATGATACATGAGATTCAATGCATGTTGCTGCCCTGGGATTTTCCAAATCACTGTAAGTAATTTTATTATTTTATTCCTGCATTCTTTTCTTTTGACACTCTTAAATAAATAATTAGACCAATATAATTTAGTAAAAATAGTTAATTGACAAGTCCTTTAGGTTCGATAATCTGGTTCTTTTAAGAGCCACTATATTTCTTGCGTGACCGCGTACACTTGCGTGTGCAATTGGGAGCAACAAGTTTTTGGCGCCGCTGCCGAGGACTTAGAAATTAACTATTCTTCTACGTTATACTTTTTTTTGTTTTGTTTTATTTAATTAGTTTTTTTTTCCGACAATTATTATTTTTCTTTCTTTGTATAATTTGGTACTCTTATTGATATGGATGATTGGGATAAATCGCGGTTGGGTGATGAATGTCCTTTATGTCATATATGTGGTCGTCAATATATTCATTGGATTGATTGCCCTAAATCTTATTCCCTTCCCCCGAACTCCTATTATGATTCTTCTGTTATTTGTGATGTTGGTAGGGGCGATGAAGTAAAGAATGCAAAACAAGTTTCACTTATGGAATGTACAGACATGTTGGACAAGGTTAATTCAAAAACCACCGAACAATTATTTGAATGCGTGGAAGAGCATAAAAAATTCATGAAATTGCTGTATGAGCTTGACGCTATTCAATTAGAAATTACAGTCCAAACTAAATTAGAAGAGAGTGAAACCCAACAAGGAGAAAATTATGGAGAAACGGAGATAGTGAGCCAATCTTAGCTACAAGAACAAACTCAACTTCTAAAGTTTCAAGAGTCTATCTGTGATTGTCTAATATACATGGCAACCCAACTGATTGAAGGAAGAGTTGAGCTCACACAAGAAATAGATCAATTTGGCTCAGATATTCATGACTTAGAGGTTGACTTGAACAAAAAGATTGAGGCGTCTGAAGCCCAATTACCAATTATCGTGGATAATGCCAAACTAGTGGAGCAAAAAGAGAAATTCCAACCATTCAACTACACCTTATTCCTTAATATCGATGTTAAGAAAGAGTACAAAAGTGAGAATGTTGTAAATAATATTGCTTTGGAGTTGAGGCAACTTGAATCTCATTCAAAACACTTTTCTGTAAAATCTGAACTACTGGATAAGTGTATAGATGAGTTACAAGGCCCCTACATCCTAAAGTTTTTTAGTCCGCGTAGATAAAACGACATTCCACACCTAAGGGCCAAGAAGTGCAAGATGCGACATATATTACTTGGTTCTTTTATCTTTATACCACATCCCCTTGAGAGGAGTAGAAAAATAGATGCAAAGTTAGGGGTAAAATTCATAAGTTCAAAGTGGAAAGAAAAGTGGTGAATTTATTTGTGTCGTGTCGCGACGTTAAATTAAGTGATTATTGGGAGGCAACCCAATTTATAGTGTAACTTCTTATTTATTTTTTTTAGTGTCATTTTTGTGTGTGGTTTTTACAGGTTTTGGAGAAGTCTGAGTATCCAAAATTTGGAGCCAAGGTGCACGTTTGAGCTTAAGTGTGGGGTGCGTATGACCCTTGATGAAAATAAAGAGAACATGCTACTAGATAGGCCTAAAAGCCTCAGGGAGTTTTCCTAACCCTTGTTTTAAATTTTATTTGATGCTTTGGGGACATAGCATCTTTTTAAGTGTGGGGTGGAAGAATAAATTCCTAGTTTTTATTGTTTTATTGAGTCTTTTATTTTTTTAGTATGGGTTCCTAGGCTTTTGTTTTCGGTTCTTTTCTTGAGGATAGTCCCTTTGAACCGAGTATCTTTTATTTTTTTTTAGGAATAAGTTTTTGTTTTGTTTTTTTGAGAGAAAAGAAAAGACCCCTTTGAGTGATGTGATACTTGCCATTTAGGTCTAATTTTTGAGTAGTAGTTTCTTGTGAATGCTTGATAAAAAAAATGCAGACTCTTTGACACTTAAGCTCATGGTTGTGACTTTGTATATAGCTTATTTTATTTTGTAGTTTGTTATGATCTTGTCTCTCTTAGAAGTGGAATTGATTCATCTTGATTGATACTTATGTCATGTGTGGTGAGAATTTGTTTATTCCATATTTTGCATCCTAGTTTAGAACTTGCCCTGCATATTATTGAAGCGAGATAAAAAGTGTTGTTTTGTTTAGGAGATGATAATAGGCTTTCTTTGATTTGTCCAGTAAATTTTAGTCTTTTAAGATATTTTATCACTAGTTAGCCCTTTTGAGCCTATAGCCGTTTGTTGGTAGCCATATTTTGGCCTTGACTATTTTGTTGAATCTAGGTTTTCCACCTTGCTTCCCTGAACATTATAGCATAGACTTATTTTAATTATCAATTCTGAAGAAAAAGGGATGGTTGAGTGAAAAGATAATCAATGATAGCTACAAAGTGTTTAAAAAGCCCTTTTTGAAGGAACGTGACATAAAAAAAAAAGAACAAAGGAATGTGACATGAACAAAAGAGGTTACTTTGATGATGGCCCTGATCCTTCCAAGGACATCGTGCACCTTAATGCATGTAAAATACGTACGTTGAGGGTGGCTATTATGAAGGAAAACTTTTTTTTTAAAAGAGAGAAAAAAGAAGAAGTAGATTGAAGCATTCTTGAGATGATGAGAATTACTTGTGAAATAATTGTTGAAGAGAGGGTTGAAAATAAAGAGAAGAAAATAATGGGTGATGAAGTCTTAAAGTGCAAAGTGCTTAAGGAAGTGTAAGTCACTATTATTTAGTTTTCCTACCCCGTCCCCTAGCCTACATTACAACCCATTAAAGTCCTATTTGATTCTATTTAAGCATGCTTAATTAGTGAAGATGTACATAATGGGCAATCCTATGGTTCTTTGTACATACATGTGAATTTCATTTGTGAGTGTGAGAGTTGTTCTTGATATGGAGTCCTTAATTTATGTTCAATCTTTTGAATTGAGTGTGTGGACTTTTTCTTCTTGTGAAAGCACTTGTTTAATGATGGATATGTGATTTTATTAACTTTATTTGATGAGAGTAGGGGAGCAAGCTTAGATTTGATGAGTTCAAAGTCCGTTCTTGAGGTTAGGAGGTTAGAGGTTTGTTGTTTATTTGGATGTCTTGCATAATGAGTGAGAAGTGTACTTGATGTTTTGAAATTGGTATATGGCCTAATTATTTGTATTAACCAAAGTGATTACATTCTTATTTTGATTTATTTGAGATGAGTTTTAATGTTTACTCGAGGACAAGAAAAAGTTTAAGTGTGGGGTGTTGTACCCTCATTGTCCCAGAACTATGTACTCGCGTAGGATTATAATTCCCCTTTGTTGGGCATCAATATTAGTGATCACAACACCGTCATGCCTTTATACCCCTGACAAGTTATATTGGGTCCTCTCGATGGGGCGTATACATCGTACTCTATGTTTAGCTTACGTGGTTTATGTGGGTTAATAGTAGCTCCCACAATTAGACTCTTAGTGCATTTGACCAGGTTTTCAGTATATACTTCAACATTTAGTTCAACATGTTATTTTCATGATTAGTACTGGTCATTGCATTCAGTACAATACTTTTTAGTTATACATCAGTACATCTACATATCCTTGTTCAAATTATATTATTGCTCAGTTACGTATTATTCAGCCTATGTACTTTATTCAACTTAGTATCTATATCCTGCATGCTCAGTACATTACAAGTATTGACGCATACTTTGCGCTACATCCTTTTATGATGTAGGTTCAGTACTCAACATCCAAATCACGCATAGATTGATTCTCGATCCGCATTCAACAGCTTCAGTGGTGAGTCCTCATATTTCGAGGACAATAGACATACTTTCATTTTAGTCTTTACTTTCAGTTTTCAGTTTGTTATAGTTAGCTGAGGGCATGTCCCAACAACTCAACTCAGTAGAGGCTTTTCAGACATAGTAGTAGATGCAGCTTGAGTTATTAAGTGGTTGTTTCAGTTAACACTAAACTCCTATTATTTTATATTTACATTCAGACTAGTTGGGCTTGTTCCTCTTCAGATATCTATTGATTTAGCTTCGCATAATTTATGTTTTACTTAGTTATTTTCAGTATGCTTATGATATGCTAGACTCAAGGTTAGCTTGGGGTCACTCATGATCCTAGGTCCCGTGTTATGTTAAGGGGGTAGCCTTGGGGAGTGACAAATGATTTTAGACCTAGGAGTGATCTTGGTTGAATTTTCAGAGGTCCCAAACTTAATTTGGTTTTTTTAGGCGTTATGTTCGTTTCTTGTGACTTTAACGAATTTTGGTTCCAGGAGACCTCAAATTCGTATTTTGATGTTTCCATTGAGTTTGAAATGTTGAGTTTTTTTGGGTAGCATCTCTGTTTGTGTGTATGGGGTTCCGAATAAATCTCGAGAGTCCTTTCGATAAATTGAGAGTTTGCGGATTTTTCTGATTCTGGTGTGCCTCGCATTCGCGAGGATCGAATTAGCGAGACCTTATTCACCTTTGCTAGTGGTTCAGGAGACATGACCCTGTTCGCGACCTTTGTTTTAGCGAAAGTCAACTTGCGAAAGAAAGAGGCCAGTTTTTGCAGGGTTCACTTAAATGAATCATGGGTCGCGAACGTGATGATTGCGTAAGCGACCCTAGGTTCGCAAAAGCGAGACTTGAGAGAGTTTTGGCCTACAATTTTGGGGGTTTATCCCATTTTTCACCATTTTGAGTTTTGAAAAATCATTGGAGGCGATTTTGAAGAGAGTTTTTGTGGTGAATCATTTGGGTAAGTCTTTGTAACCCTAAATATTCAATTTCCTTTTATCAATTGTGGCTTTTAACATCAAAAATTGAGATTTTTGATTGGCAAAGAGAAAAGTTTTCAACAAATTGAGTTCTAAGATAAAATAGTAATTGTGAAATGATTTAAACTCCCTTTTTGAAATAGTTTTTACCAATGAGTTCCAACTGTCCTGGGTAACATTTTCAAGTAAAGATTTTTGGATTCAAATCTCATTTTTGAAATTGAGCTTTTGAGTTGATTTGACCCATTTTTCAAAGTGTATGATATGTGTGTCATTATTTTCGGAATCTTATTGTGATTATTTGTTGGATTAGATTGTGTGGTTGTGGACGTTGTTCGAAAAGGAAAAGCTCAAGTCTCCTATTGACTTTTGATTGAATTAAGACAAGTGAAATTCTAAACTTTATAAAACTTGTAGAATCTTATATTTCCCTTTATTGTGTGTGTTGGAAAGTAATGGAAATGAGGTGATGGGTTCAATTACTCTAATTAATTGATCTTAATGATTAAAAAGGCATTAAATGGAAAAGGCAATGTGTTGAAGTTGTGTTTGGCGAATTGTCTTGATCCTAATATGTTGATTGATGAAATGCTTTGATGACATTATTGTAGATTTGAATTGCTGGAGTTATCGACTCTTTCTTATGGTGTGAATGTCTATTTGCATTGATTTATGTACATTGTGATGAGACAAGTGGTGATTATGTTGATGATAAATGGTTTCGATAAGTGACGTTATACAAAGCCGATGGAAAATTATTCTGGCGAGTGATATTGTGCCAATGGAAAATGGTTCCGGCGAGTGGTATTGTTCCAATGGAAAATGGTTCTGCCAAGTGTTTGACTATTGTGATTTGATAAAGTTGATACTTGTAATTGAGATACTTGATACTTGTGATTGACATACTTGATACTTGTGATTGATTGACTTGATACTGGATAATTGTTGAACTGTGACTATTGGATTATGACTCCTAAGCTTTGTGAGTTGTAAACTGTTAGGTTAGGCTAATTTCTATGCAGGTTGTAGTTAAGGCAGTTCCGTTGGGATGAAATAAGTACTCGTATTTTAGTTTAGTTTTACCTTATTTAGTGGGTTACTTGTTGAGTACTGTGTTGTGTGGTGCTCACTCTTGCTTCTACACTTGTGTATGTTCCGAGCCCGGACCCGTGTGATCATTCTCTTCATTTTTCTCCGAGGCTTTTTGAGGATACATTGAGAGGTAGCTGCTTTTCATCCGTGTGGACCCTCTTATTCTTTACTTTATACTTTGTTTTATTCGAGATTACCAATTACGTTGAGACTTGTATATATCTTTCAATTCTATTTTTATACATTAGAGGCTTGTGCACGTGACAACCAGATTTTGGAGTGTTTATGGAATTGGCTACATTTTCCACACTTATGATATTGTTGATTTATCTTCCGCATTTCTTTCGTATTGTTAGGTTTGAGGCTGACTTGTCTTGGTGAGATTAGATGAGTGTCATCACGTCCATTTTTGGATCGTAACAAATATAACTTCACTTTGATATAAGTCAAACATAAAACATAAAACTTTCTTTGAAGGCGAAATTGTTGAGAATTTCCATAATTATTCCCAATGATTAAGAAATAAGAGAAGAAAAGTACACACTCTTTAAAGTCGCAGGCTTTTTTTTTTGTCATTCGCATTTCATACAAATTAAATAGTTTCAAATATAAGAGAATAAGGTAAACATTTTATAATTACAGTAATTTAATGTGAGTTATGAATATTACTAATTAAGAGTGAAAATTATGAAGATGGAGGAATGTAAGTTATTGAAATGATATTTTTTAAAATAATAATAAATAAATAAATAAATAAGAAAACTCTTGATCAAGAAAAAGTGTCATGTCGTTCTTCTTTTGTTGAATATTTGACAAAATAAGCTATTATTAAATCAATTTATAATAATAGTACATTTTTTGAAGCTTTACAAAGCTAGTATAAACATTGTTGATAGTAACGTACTAACCCATATTTGATTTTAAAAAAAGGGAGATGGCATTAAAGTAGGAAAACTTTTTTTAAAAAAAATCAAATTTTTGGTCCAGGGACCTTTTTATTCATAATTTAAAATGACCATACAAAAAAAGAACTGGCCCAAAAGGAGACCAGTTCCCAAGTCAAAAAAAGGAAAGCCAAAATTTGAGCTATGCCGACATTCTACTAACTTCCGATTCCTCCATCGATTTGCTTGCTTGTAGTTGCCGGAGATCCGAAATGAAGGCCCAGATGGAGCTAAACCTACTTGCTGCTCTACTAACTTCCGATTCCTCCATCGATTGTTGCTTGTTTGTAGTCGCCGGAGATCCGAAATGAAGGCCCAAATGGAGCTAAACTTACTTGCTGCTCTACTAACTTCCGATTCCTCCATCGATTGTTGCTTGCTTGTAGTCGCCGGATATCTGAAATGAAGGCCCAAATGGAGCTAAACTTACTTGCTGCTCTGCTTGAATGCACAAGGTACTGTTTCTCTTCTTTTGAAGTATTCTCGGACCTCCAATTTGTCTTGGAGATACTTTTGCTCTTCACATGGTTCAACTCTTTTTGATAGTGAATTGTAGATCTAGCTGATGTATGCCTCAAATATGATTTTGTATGGAAAAAGTTGTATCTATGTACTCCTTTCCTAACATGTATACCTTGTGAACTCCTCATTGTTGATTGATTTTGCGAGTCTTTATGCGAAGAACCGATACTTTTACTTTTTCTGCGTTTAGTACTTGTCTTGCTCTAACTGGAAGTTCATAAAAACTGTGATATTCATGATTTGTTTGTCCTTCAATTGAAATGTTAGCTATACAATCCGCCAGACCATTGCCTTCTCTGTATGTGTGTGTGATTGTAGTACCTGTTAGAAGTATGATGTCTCTGATTTCCTCTATTTTCTCCACTAGTTCCCAAGGTACTTTCCATTCCATCTGGATGATTTTTTTTAAACTGAGTGAATTGATTTCGATTATAACATCCTGTATGTTCCTTTCCTTGCAAGTTCTTAAGGCCTCTAGGATTGCTAATGATTCTGCCTCCTTGTTTTTAGCAATTCCTACTCCCCTTGATTTTGCAATTATTAAATCCTCACGGCTATCTCTTAGGCAATAACCAATCGAACTCAAACCTGGATTACCTCTGCTGGCCCCATCAGTATTGCATTCTATTCTCCTATTGTCAGGAGGTTTCTAGGTAACATTGAGGTAGTGTAGCTTTGGTTTGTAGTTCCCTAATCTGCTAATTATGTCTGGCCATGACCATTCAATTCTCTTTATCTATGGATACTTGTGCTTTATCAGTTGTCTCACAACTCCTACAATTTGGTTCACCATCTCCTCATATCTGATGTTATTTCCATGTTTGATTGCATTTCTCCTTCTCCATATAGTCCATAAAACAATGGCTGGTATGCATCTAACTTTGGTGATGCCTTGTGTTTCCACCAAGCTATTATAATCTGTTGTAGTAGCATTCCTTCCATCTTTATTCCTTCACAATCAGCAAAGTGCCTCCATAGCTTATTTGCTACGGGGACTGTTAGAAATAAATGTGTCATTGTTTCCTCCTTCTTGTTCTGACAACACCAACATCTTGATACAATGTTAATCTTCATTTTTTTAAGATTGTCATCAGTTTCAATTCTTCTTTTCCACACCCTCCAGATAAAGAAGCTGAATTTAAAAGGGGAGCTCCTTCTTCCAGATCAACTCATAGTCCTTTCTCATCTCATGCTTGTTTCTCATTAGATTCCAAGCAGACTTTAGAGTAAACCTCCCCTGTGTGTTGCCCATCCACCAAGCTACATCATTGCCATACTGTGTGTTTGTGGTTTTTATGCTATCCATGATGTGATCAGTCATTTCAATGGATAATTTTGCCAATAATAGTTGTCTATTCCACCTTCCATCTGTAATAAACTCCTTTACTTCAATCTCTTGCTCCACTGCCTTTTCCTCCAAATAGTACAGGGCCTCTAACTTGGTCCAATTATCAAACCAAAAGCTAGAAGATCCTGTCTTTATCTGCCACCATATTTCATGCTCCACATCTTCTCTGATTAGAACCATTTTCCTCCATACATGTGATGCCCCAAAACCTTGAGCAATGATAGGATGATGCTTCTTACAATATTTATTCCACATATTTGTGGCTCATAATGATGAGGTGGAAGTCCTGAAGTTCCACCAGAGCTTTGCAAATAGAGCCTTTGCTACATCATGCAATGATCTCAGACCCAAACACCATTCCTCCTTAGGGTTACATATTTTGTCGCATGCCACCCAATGCTTGTTTTTTGATCCAGTTGTGTTTGCCCAAAAAAACTTGGCAAATATTCTATGCAGCTGATTTATAACCCCAGCAGGTGGGTTCATGGCTGACAAGATGTACACAGGAACTGATTGTAGCATATGAGCTATTAGTATATACCTCCCTCCAAAATATAACAATTTATTCTGCCACAAACTGATCCTCTTCATGACCTTTTTAATCAATTCTTCAAAGTGTTTTCTATTTTTCTTTCCATAGAAAATAGGGCAACCTAAGTAGGTGAAAGGAAATGAGCCTTGATTTATGCATGTGATCCTCCTGATTTGATTACAAATACCAATGTGAACCTTCTCATGCAAGTAAACTAAATTTTTGTTCAGATTAATCATTTGCTCTGAGACTGCCTCATAGTTCCTCAACACCTTCATCGTCTTCTTCATAGAGGTAGGTTGTCCAGAACAGAAAAAGAATGGTATCATCTGCATAAGATAGATGATTAATTTCAGGACTCCATTTTGGCGTGCCATACCCTTTAAACTCTAGATCTTCAAATAATTTGTTGAGGCTCCTGGCTAGAACTTCTGCAGCTATGATGAATAAAGTGGGTGACAAATGATCACCTTGTTTTAGTCCTCTAGAGGATTGAAAGAAACCAAAATTATGCCCATTCATTATCACTGAGTACCAGTTATTGGAGATCACTCTTACCACCATATCTATGATTCTTTCTGAGAGCCCAAATTTCCTTAGTACTCTTACCAAATACTTCCAGGATACCCTATCATATGCTTTTTCCATGTACAATTTCACCACCACATTGTGAAATTTGTTTCTCCTATCAATATCCCTCACAATCTCCTGAGCCAGTAGGACATTTTCAGTTATACTCCTCCCTTTTATGAATCCTGACTGGTTCCTTAATATAATATCTGGTAGAACTGGAACCAACCTTTCATGGACCATTCTTATAATAATTTTGTTGGTGAAAGTGCTAAGACTAATTGGTCTTAAATCCCCAAAATTGTTCACAATCTCCTTTTGGGGAATTAAGAACAGATTTGTGTGTGTAATGAACCTTGGTATCTCCATTCCACAGTAGCATTCTTTTACCATGTTAATGATGTCCTGTTTCACAATTTCCCAACAACTCTGAAAAAATTGACCAGAGTATCCATCCGGACTACTTGCACTATCCCCATTTAGAGCAAAAATCACATTTTTAACCTCATCTTCTGTTGGTAGCCTCTCCATCTCTTCATTCTGCTCATTGGATTATGTTTGGAATATTCTCCAACATGGTGTAGTCTGTGGGTTCCTTTTTTTCTGTAAACTGTTCTCTAAACATATTGACTGCTCCAATATTTTCTGTGGAAGAAATTAAATCCCCTTGCATTGTCTGTATTGATGAAATATGTAGTTTCCTTCTTCTACCCTGTACATAGGCATAAAAGAATTTTGTGTTCCTGTCTCCATTTTGAAACCACCTCATTCCAGCTTTTTGTTTTCAGTATTCCTCCTCTATGTGTATGTACCTTTTTAAGTCAGCTTCTGCCTTTTTTAAACCAATCCTATTTTCTGTGGTTGGATTTATTTCCAGCTGAGCTTCCTTAGCTTTTATCACATCTTCTAATGTGGTCACCTGTTGGAATATATTCCCAAAAGTTTATTTACTCCATTGCACCAAGACTCCCTTTAATCTCTTGAGCTTCTGTTGAACAATAAAAAAAGGTGAACCTTGGGTCTCTTTCTTCCAACTTTCCCCCACCACTTTAACAAAATCTTTGTGCTTGACCCAGAAGTTCAAGAATCTGAATGGTTTTCTGATCTGCTCCTGTACATTATTGCACCTCACATGTAAAGGGGCATGGTCAGACCCTTCCCTTATCAAGTGATGAACCTCACTTCCTTGGAGAGTGTTCATGGATTCATTATTTCCAAAAACTCTATCTAGTCTTTTGAAAATGCAGTCCTCCTCAATTCGTCCATTCCACCAAGTGTAACACCTTCCTATAAACTTCAATTCATTCAGTGCACATGTATTTATACACTGAATAAAATCAATAGTTTCATTCTGTGTAATTGGCAGTCCTCCAAACTTTTCAGATTCATGCATGATAGTGTTGAAATCCCCTTCTACTATCCATGGGCATATTGTATTGTTAACAATGTCTTCAAGGTCCTCCCACAACTCTAATCTTTCCAAAGCACTACATCTGGCATATACTTCAGTTATCTTTACTACATTCTGATTCCCTTTTATGTTTGAAACTAATGGTTAGTTGTTGTACTGAGTCTACCGTATGTTGTTCCTCCCAATCTTCATCCTAGAAAATCTAAATTTTGGCTGAACAATCAGCTCTAGCATGTTGTTTGCCAAGTCTTCTTTTATAACTTTCTATCTCTGTTGGACTTTGAAAAGGCTCTAAGAAAGCTATATATGAGTAATGATTTTTCCTGTTAAGATCAAGTAATCTCTCTAAAGCATTTTGAGAGTTTACTGACCTTATGTTCCAGAAAAGTAATTTGCTAATCATTGATCACTGGAGGATGATGTTCCCTTCCTGCTCCTTGTATTTATTTGCAGAGGCACTGTATTGTTGTATTTCTTTTTGTGCCTACCTTTTAGTTGTCCTATTTGTCTTGGTGACAAATCTCCTTCTCTTCCTATTTGCTCTATGGATGCCTCCATGTCATCTTCTTCCTCTTCATCTTGATTTTTATTCACTTCTATAAGCTGCATCTTGTCTATTCTGGGAGTTTTCCATCTGGTGAACCTCTCACCTTGTGGTGTTCTTCTTCTTGTACAATTATGTTCTCCTCCTTGTTCTCCATGTTAATTTCCATTTCAGCATTGTCTGTGTATTTTTCCTCCTTATGTTTTTCCCTGATGGCAGAACCTATATGTGTACTTTCTGAATTTGAGATCTCCTTGGGTGATTCCATACTTGAATCATTGCTGCTTTGCCCTCTTGAAGGTATATGTTGTTTATCTTTCTGCATGGACTCTGAGCTTGTGCTTGCTATTTCCTTATCATGTCTGCTATGAGCATCAGCCTTTTGGAGTAGGAAATTATCTTGTTGTTCCTTATGTCTTTGCTGGGCTAGCAACTTTTTAGAATTATTTATCCATTTAATTCACTCACCCTAAATCCAATTCTACTTTAAAATTTCACATATCGAGTTCTTTCCGTGCCCTAACCCCAATCTTGTCTACTGTTACAAAGAGTACATATTCACTATTCCATTTCCATTTCTTGCCACTAGTGTTGTCAAAAAAAGAGATTCACGATTGCTTCACTGCCATAAGTATTTCTAGGTAATTTTGTTTGTTCAATGTTTAATTTTTCTTTTTAAAGTAAGGCTTGAAATACCATAGAATTCTAGCTTGCGTAAATTGAAGCACCCACAGACAAACCCATAAAATTGAATTCTAATATAGGATTTTATCTGGTTATAAATTTTGATTTAATTTTAATATCCCTAGGCTATTTTTCATTTTAAGGACACTCCTTCATGGCCAGTGAACTCGCAATTGTTAATTAGATCCATAGTAGTAGCTTGTTGCATACCCACATTCCAAATTCGCTTCGTCTATTCCTGCTTCTCTTTCCTTCATGATTTGATTTTTTTTCCTAATGTAACAACTGAATATCAAGAAAAAAATATTATATTAAGGTTTTATTGTTGCTTGGTATAGTCTATGATAGGTTGTGTCATAAATAATTTTTTAAATTAAGGAGGATAACCCTAAAACTTTTGAATGAGATCTTGTTAACTTTACAGTCACTTTTAAAGTATGCTTTTTGAGATGAATGCCAAGAAAATTTACATAGCAATTTGAACTAACATAAGTTTAATTTCATGTGTATATAATATGTATTTTCTTTAATGGTTGATTGTAGTGGATACAAGTTGGATCCCATTCCACTTGAATTTGATGTATTAACGGGACAACTCGCTCATAAATCACAGCATCTATGGGAAGAAAGTACTAATATAATTTTTTAATACAAGGAGAAAAGACGAAATTTTTTTAAAGCTCATAAAGAAACATCATATACATCCACAAATTCTTGAAGTGATTAAACTATCTTGATTGTATGGTGTTTACAAATCTAATTCGTAGTTTGATCATTGTACTAGTTGAGCGATATTTCGAAACTCATAGTTTTCAATCTCGAACAAGTGAAGCAACAATCACCTTACAACATGTAGAGGTGTTGTATGAATTACATGTGAATGGTGATCCAATACTTGGTAATGAAACGACAAGGGTCATAAGAAATTGAAAAAATATTTGCAAAAGATTATTATGTTTCGTTTCATCTTGTGAAGACTTAAAAAAAATCCCTCAAGGTCGTTGCATTTAATGCATACATGTTAAGCCAATCACATTTGTTGAACATGGAAACACAATATATGATCAATCAGAAGACCAAATGTTACATGTTCTGGTTGATTGCAGATATGTTGATGGCGAATACATTTGGTGCTTATTTGAAGCTTATGTACCTGCCTATGCTCGTGGACGTCAATACAATTGGGTCTTATAGTTGGGGGAGTGCGACCTTAGAATACTTGTATCATTTTGTTTTGTAAATCCTCACAAACTACCCAAAATGAAATAGTCATATTTCTTCCATTACTTCAGATATACCTAAAAATTATACAAATTATTTATTTATATTTCTTATAACTTACTAATTTTGGACATGTGCTCTGCATGTGTCTCATATAATGTTTTGTTTGTATTACCTATCAAAACATTGTTTCTGGTTATAATTTATGTTTAGTGTATATATGATATTACTGGATGAAAACTTTGAAGATGTAACCTTTGATTTGTCTCCATAGTATTATTGGTGGATGAAAACTTTAAAAGATGTAATCTTAAAAAAAACTCTCACAGATTTAGGTGTGGGAAAGAGTCATTGTCCTTAGTCCTCAAATAGTTGCCAAGAGAGGTGCGATAAACTATTTTTGTTGATTCTTCTAGGGGTCCACATGCTACTAGATAATTTTCACATCTTAGTTGGACGAACACTACCAAGCATGTGTTGAAAGTTTATAGGGATACCGTTGACTCTATGGTAGAAGATCATGTACAATGCATACAATTTTTATTTATTTATAAAGATTGTAAATGTAAAGACTCATTTTACTTTTCTTTCTTTTCCATGTAGTTTATTTGAGAAATATATCCCGATGACTTGATTGAGAGCCTTCATGTCTATTGTCACGCTGGACGAAACATATGAAGGGTTAGAGTTATGATTTTTTGTTGGAATGTGGTCGATGTTCATTTGTCAGATCGTGTTATTAAACATTTTGAATTGGAACAAGCTATTCCAACTCCATTTCTATTTGATTCCACACACTTTCGTCATGGTTATCAGGGAAAATCAAATACAAATTAGAAGTTGGAACATGCACAATGGTTATCATTTTGAAACAACGACTTCAATATAATTGTGATGATGATTGACGTATGATGAACTATACCTTATTTGGTTCAGGGGCATTACTTGTCTTATTATTGGTAATCCTAATTCACGTCCTCATAGTCAACAAGGCTATGTGCCTGATACAACGAATATAAAACTATGGTATATGCCACCTCATTTAGTTGGTTCATCATTCATCCTATTTCATTAGTTTATCTTCATGCCTTTTGAGTCGGTTAGTCATATTATTAATCTTTATTTTCTATCTATCTATCTATCTATCTGTCTGTCTGTCTCTATATATATATATATTATTTTATTTTAATTTACAGAGTGATCATTTTAGCTTTAAAAAATTGGAGAAATCTGTCATTAATTTAATGATATTTGTCTCGAATGTATTTACTAATGCATCTTTTATTTTTTGATATTTGCCTTCATTCCTTTTAGTGTGTGACTTATTTTATTTAGTGTTGCTATATTTTTCACTTGGTATTTGTTACTTGATGAAATGCATCAAAATGTCTCTTGTCACTTTTGTCACTTTCAATTTTCACAATGCATCAAAATCTTCCACTTATTCCTAAAATGCACCATGATTGATGAAATACATTAAAATGCCTCTTGTGCTCTCAGGTACGTCTTATTCATTCGATGGTTGATGAAGCTAAATCACTTGGTGATAATCCATCATATGAGGCCTTATACATGTTTAGAAAAATGGTGTAGGATGAAGATTCTGATTGTTTGAAATATGTCCATGAGGATGATATGGTTCATGTGTCGGCCGATTATAGAAGAGATGTGGTATAGCTTCTTCAGTTTCATCCCTAAGTTTGGAGGTGAGGAAAGGTGGGGTTGCTGATAGGAGAGTGTTACTCCCCGAGGCTACCCCCTTGACATAACACGGGACCTAGGATCATAAGTGACCCCAAGCTAACCTTGAGTCTGGCATTTCATCAACATACTATAAAAGTTACTGAATAAAACAAGTGTTATGCGGAAGCTAAAGCAATGGATAACTGAAAGTGGGAAAAACCTAACTAGTCTGAATATATAAAACATACTAAGAGTTTAGTGATAACCGAAACAACCACTTAACAACTCAAGTTGAATCTACTACTATGTCTAAAAAGCTTCTAACTGAGTTGAGTTGCTGGGACATGCCCCCCAGCTAACTCTAACAAAACTAAAGCTAAAAATAAAGACTAAAGTGAAAGCATATCTATTGTCCTCGAAGTATGAGGACTCACCACGGAAGCCACTAAAGTTTGATCAAGAATCGATCTACGCGTGATCTGGATGCTGAGTACCTGAACCTACATCATGAAAGGATGTAGCGTGAGCATGCAGTGTGTATATATATATATATATATATCATTGCTCAATTATGCTTTGTTCAGCTCATGTATATATATATATATATATATACATGAGCTGAACAAAGCATAATTGAGCAATGACATAATCTGAGCAGAAATATAGATGTTGAAATATAACTGAAAAGCTAAGCTAAATGCAATGACCAAGTACCAATCATGAACATAGCATGTTGAACTGAATGCCGAAGTATATGGTGAAAACCTGGTCAAATGCACTAAGAGTTTGACTTTGGGAGCTATTATTAACCGATATAAATCACGTGAGCTAAACGTGGAGTCCGATGTATACGCCCCATCGAGAGGACCCAATATACCTTGCCAGGGGTATAAAGGCATGACTGACGTGATCACTAAATCTGATGCCCTTAGAGGGGACTTATAATCCTACGTGAGCATGTAGTTCTGGGACTATGAGGGTACGCTGAACCCTAGTCCACTCAGTGCTAAGTCTACTCCCAACTGAATATGTTTATGACTGAAATGTAACTGAAATACTGAATAACTCAAATACTTACATGCAAATTTGAGAATGCAACATATATGTATTGATAATGTGACATTCGAAATCTGTAGCATGATTATTTGTTTAACTGATCTAGCAATGCATTTCATGAACTAAGAGAATCTACACAAACTAGGGTTCTAAGTTTCATACAAGGAATTAAACAATGTGATATTTCGATTAAGAATACTATAACAGCTAAATCACAACAATTCTCCAAGGATTTACAAACCCTAGGTCTAAACAAGCTTTGTAGTAGAATCAAGGAACTAACTGAATTCTAAGGACCTAATGGACGAAAGGAATCCACTAGTGAAATTCCACATACCTGGTGACGAAATTCATGGAGAAATCCTTGATTTCAGGGCTAGAACTTGAAGAAAACCTTCTGCGTGTTCTTGAGAGGGCTAGTCAGCTTTTCTCTTATTTTTTGCTCTAATTCGGGTGATTTTGGGAGAATAAAAGTTTTGGGTAAGTTCTGACTAGATTATTACGTTAAGATTTGAGTAAAACAACATAGTTTAGGTATTAAACAATGTAGTTTAAATGCCCAATACGTAGGCAAAAGATCAAAACAATCCTGACTTAAAAGATAACGAGGCCCTTTCACGGCTTCACTGATAGACTGTCAAAGGGACCATGGCACGTCAAGTGGGTCGTGGATCTTGGACAATGCTTACTGGTACTGAGCACTCCCCTCTACGTTCCACTTCATGAACTGTGTGAAGGACCACGGACCGTGAAGGCCACCGTGGTTTTTCACTTGAGCTAGGGGGTCTGCTGGTTCAGTCGACGGGCCATGCCACAACTCGTTAGTGGGACCACGGCCCATCAAGTAGGTCGTGGTTCGACACTTGAGCCCTGGTGACTCTATTTCACTCTCACGGCCCATCCCACGACTCGTGTGAGGATCCACGACCCATGAAGGGGCTCGTGAGCCTCCAAAATTTTCTGGTTCACTCCTTTTTCTGCTGAAACGTCTCAAGTGGGTTCTGAGGTGTTACAGAGAAAACGTGCTATTGAAAGAGGAAAAATGTCTATTGAAACAGATGACAAATCAACTATCACAAAAAGATATCATGCCATACGTGATGCCACAGACTCCACAAATATTAAGGGATTCAAGTCTTTTATAACTTGAGAATTACGTTGATAGTTATTGACTTCAACATTTTGAAAATGTCCCAAACTCTACCTCATCACATGTTCCAATGGTCCTTAAGACATCTGATGCCATTAATAATTTAGAGGACCCTAATAATCAAGCGGATGATAATTATCCAAAGGATGGAAGGAAGGCGGTGATAAAACTATTTAGGATGGTGAACCATCAAGGAGCAATTTCATAAAGTTAAACTCAAGTCTTGTAGAACTGATATTTTAATATTTTTTCATATATTTTTTTTTTACTTAACTACTCCTTTTGAATAACAGAACATATATCTTTTCTTTACATGGGTCACCATGCTATTCAATATGTCAAAAAGAAAAAAAAGAAAAAAAAATCTTATGGTACAACTGAAGATTGTGTGTTACTAATTAATTTATTAGAAGTTAGTATTACCTGGAGCTGGTGCTTCTGGAATTGCAGCCAGTCACTTAGACAAACAAATTTAATACTTGAAGTTGGTATTACTGCTTTTTGAATCTCGTAGCTAATTTAATACTTTTTGCCATCTTTTCTTATATATGATTTAATGTAACTTTATATATATATATATATATATATATATATATTATGTTTAGCATTTTAGTTACTGTAACATAGCATTTAATCAATGCACTTTACACAACTAAATTAAATTTGAAAAAGAGCAATGCTTAAGACGAATATGTCATACAAATTAAAATGAAGCAACATACATAACTAGAGCTAATTAAAAGTAACGAGGGTAAATTGAAAGTAAAATATAATTTTTTTTTAGCATAAAGAATCCACTTAAGTTTGATTTCGAGTTGGACATTGACGTCTATCATGCCCGTTCTACCTACACAACCCACAAGCCCATCCATATACTGCAGGATCATGCTCCATCTCCTTAGGAATTCTAGTTGTCATTGATCGATTGGGACAACAATAAAATGCATTACTTCTTATTACAAATTTGGTGATGTTCAATATGCCTCGTGCCCAATCAGTTAGAATGACTCAAAATATGTTGCAACATAATTCTTTATTGTGAAATGCTCGCTTCTTAAATTTCTAGATAGCGCTCTCATTCTTTCAATAACCTTCATGACATATGAACACGAAAAGTGCAAATTAGCCCATTTTCACTTAGTGAACCACAATGAAGATTACCACCAATACCATCTCTGTAGAGATCAAACTGCAATCATACATAAAGTACTTTTTTGAACTTTCATAGTTTTTCTCCCACTTCATTTTAAAACTGCTTGTCCATAATTTTTTTATTCTACAAGTTAGTGAGTTGTTTGACTTCTACGAGTATAACATTCAACGATTTGCTCCAATGAAAGTCTAACAATGGCAGTGACAGATAATCCTCAAACTTTCTTTAGAAGTCCGTTGAAAGAATCTAAAATATTTGCTATTAATACTCTCCATGTTTTTTCATCATCATGGCTAACAATCCATTTGTTCAATAGAATTCGCATGAGCTATTCATATGCTTCTCTATTTTCTTCCTGAATTTCCTACATCAAAGCTTCAAACATCCTTACCCGATGAGCTGTACCAACCCTCCATATCATATTACTAAGGTCCCTGTTTGAAAATTGAGATTGAAAGTTACTCTTAAAATGTCTTAAATAAAATCAATGAAAGGCCCTAGGCTCGTTAAATTTTCACAACTCTGATAAACTAGTCAAGATTCCTTTTACCCTATCAGAGATAATACATATGTCTTCTCTATTCTTTATCACATGTATACTCAATTTTCTAAATAATCATTTACATGCCTATTTTGGCTCCTTTTCAACAATAGCAAATGCTAGAGGAAGAATGTTATCATTTCCGTCAACTTCAACAACAATTAACAATTTTATCTTGTATATACCATACATATGAGTTTCATCTACTGAAATAACAGGACGAAAAGTTTGAAAATAATCAATGCATGGCTTGAAAGCCCAAAATAGAAATTTGAATTTTTTTACCTCTAGCGAACTCATTGACTCTTAGTGTTTCCATTCCACAACTGTTCCATGATTAGAGTACTGAAAAGATGTAAAAAACATAGGAAGCTCACTAAATAATTTCTGGAAATCACCATATACCAATGTAAATGTGTGTTGACACCCAAGCCACATTTTTCTATATGTTACTTGATGATCAATTTTTTTATGAACCTTAGAAATGACATCTACTACCAACAATTTGAGAATTTTACATATTTGATTTAAAAATAAAGATGCAATTAAATTGGTATCTAAGTTAATGTGACCTGTTGTAGGTCTTCAGTCTCGCATCTATGATTATCAAAATACTTTCTATCTTCCAAAATCTACCTCCAACCTTCTGACCTCGAAGAAACCATGGACAACCCAATGAATCATAAAACTTGCATCTCTGATAACACTCAAATTACTCTAAAAACAATTAAAAGAGTAAGCAGATGTTAGCAATAAAAATACCCAATAAAAGAGTTGGGGTCAAATCCCACAAAGAGTGATATAATGTGAAGAATTGAATTAGAAAATTGAGAGTGCAAACCAATTCATTGTAGCAGTTAAGACAAATGGGTTGATGATTCCACCAAATTTAATATAAAGATTTTGGAATCAATTGTCACAATTCAACAAAAAAAAACATGGGTTTAAATCTGTAAAAGACAATCTAGGGGTGTGGGAGTTGGTATCAACGTCACATAGGGGTGCAAGTGATTAC
Source organism: Solanum stenotomum (assembly GCF_019186545.1). Lineage (NCBI taxonomy): Eukaryota > Viridiplantae > Streptophyta > Magnoliopsida > Solanales > Solanaceae > Solanum > Solanum stenotomum. Next base: position 6,332,879 of record NC_064293.1, read on the forward strand.
TCAATAATGCTAAAAAAATATGGATAGACTGAGTGATCATCAGACACATATCTTCTTTCGGTCTCAAAGCATCATATCATAGAATCTCCTTTCGGTCTCATCTATGTAAAATACAAATCAACCCAATACTTTACTAAAATCTCTCTTTCGAGCAGAGTTGACAATTAGAATTGAACTATAATTTCTCTTTCGAGCAAATTACTACAATCAAACCTAATTTACAAGTATTTAATTATTTACTCACTTCAATTAATCTCTTTTAAGCATCAATTGAAGATCTAAGTTAGAATTAAGTTTGAAACCTTAACCGATAAATTAACCTCATGCTAAATAGCTCAAATTCATGAATGAACAGCAGGAAAATAGAGCAAGACACTAGACCCACTACATTAAATCAACACCAAACTCCATAATCACACCCCTAGATTTGGGATTCTAGCCAAGCATTATTAAAGAAAAATAAATTATACTAATTATGTTTCCAGCCATTACGGAGTTGATAATCAATAATAATCTTCAACACCCACTTTGAATTGAACCCTCAATTGTCAATTACAAAATTGTGCAAAACCCCAAAAATTAAGAGAAAAGTTAAAGAGTCTATTTCTCAATATGAAAAATTTAGAATAGCTAAACAGTTTTAACCGACCAAAGATGCATTTTCTCTCTCCTTTGGACTATTTATAATTTCCCAAAAAATTAGTTTGAAATTTCATGCGCGACCTGATCGGCGACGTTAGTCAGGCTCACCTTCATGATTTGGTGGATCACTGTTTGCTATTTAGCTTGCCCTTCCTTGGATTATGGCTTCAGGTGTTTGAACCTCAGTTGGAAGACTCGATCGAGTCTGCCTTTCACATACGGTGAATCGTCGGTTACCACTTTGGCGGATCACCCAATGAATATTTGCATCACTCATTGCATCATTTTTAAATTTTTAATTTCATTTCAACCTACACTCATAACACATGTTATTGAAAGAAATAAAATAAATTTAGGTTGCCTCCCAAAAAGTACCTTATTTAACGTCGTGGCACGACATAATTCATTCTTCAAATATCATTCGTGGGATTGGGAATGGTATCACTAGGCAAACTCCCTTTTTGCCTTGAATTAAATAGGTTGAAATTTTGATACATTTGAATTTCTAGCTGCTTGATTGAAATGGAGTGGGAAGTAACCGTTCGAGTCAAAGTGTAGAAATCATTTTTCAAATCTTTCAATACTTGTTGGACCCTTCAACCTTGTTAAAGATCCTTGTTAACATATCATCGGTTTGAGTCTCTTTCAATACAACTTGCTCTTTTGGTTGGGATGATCATGATGTGGTATATATCTATCTTTATAAGCTTCACGATCTCTCTAATTATCTCTTCGATCTCTTCAATCTCTCTAAGCATTATCCATTTCCTTGTTGTCACCTTGGTTCCCACCCGGTCTAGGATAGTTCAGATGAGAACCCCCCATTTGGTTTCCCATGTAATGTATTTCTTCATCGTACAATGCCTCAAACTTTGGGATGATCCGGGCAATATGCCCACTCCTTGTACCTATTGCGCTTATTGATTTGAATCCACCCTCCATGACATGTTTATAAAACAAGTCAAGTTGAGTCATTGTCTTTGCCATGTTTTCATCACGCTCCTGGTTCTTATCCAGTTGTTCCTTATTTAAACCCAAATGTAGAGAAGATACTCGATCCTCTCTAGTATGACATGCTCGATTTATTTTGGTCTTATCATCTAATAACATTACATCATACGAATTTTCATTATCCCTCCTTGAATGAGCTAGTAACCCAACCCTTTGCTTACAGTATCAAGACTACGATAGAAATATTGCAACAATAAGTTGGCCAGAATATCATGGGTCGGACATTGTAATACTAGCTTTTGAAATCGCATTCAATTTTCATGGAGAGACTCACCTTCCACTCTCTTGAAATTTTGGATGTTATCTCGGGGTTTCATCATCTTTGAAGAAGTGAAAAATCCTTCAAAGAATGCTTTTTTTAGTTCCTCCCACAAAGTTATGGAATCATTTGGTAGTTCGGCTAGCCATCTGGTTGTTTCCCCCGTTAAGGAGAAAGGAAACAACCTCAAACATATGAATTCTTGAGAGGTGGTTTTAAAGATGAACGGCCCACAAATGTCCAAAAAATTTTGTAGATGTTCATGGGGGTCTTCATGATCCAGACCTCCAAATACTTCTATACTTCTCTCATCTAGACCTATTGCAACATAGTTACGGTTACATGAAATATAGTTCTCCCAGTAGTGGGAGGTAATTGGATTGCTCTTGTGCTCTCAATGGCATTAACATGCATGTCATTGAAATCTCCTATGTTACGGTTCTGCCCATAGTGACTAGCATCACCATATTCATCTTCACTCGTATTTCTACCTGCGAATAGGGCACAACAACACCAAACAAAAATGTATTCTACTAGAAATAAACTAGTTCACAAACTGAATTCTTAGCCATCATTCCTTGACAACGACATCATTTTTGATAATGCACAAATTACTCTTAAAACAATCAAAAGAGTAAGCATTCGTTAGCAATAAAAATACCCAACAAAATAGTCGGGATCGAGTCCCACAAGGAGTGATATAATGCGAATAATTCAATTAGAATATTAAGAGTGCAAACCAATTCTGTAACAATTATGACAAATGGATGGATGATTCCACCAAATTTACTATAAAGATTTTGGAATCACAATTCAACCAAAAATAGGGGTTTAAAAAGTAAAGGATTGTCTAGGGATGTAGGAGTTGGTATCAACGTCAAATAGGGGTGCAAGTACTTGCTTGATAATGCTAAAAAAATATGGATATGCTGGGTAATCACCAATGACACAAATCTTCTTTCGATCTCAAAGCATCATAGCATAGAATCTCCTTTTAGTCTCATCTATATAAATACAAACCAACCCAATACCTTCTAAAATATCTCTTTCGAGCACGTTTGGCAATTAAAATTGAACTACAATTTCTCTTTCGAGTAAACTACAACAATCAAACTTAATTTGAAGTATTTAAACTATTTACATACTTCAATTAATCTCTTTCAAGCATCAAATGAAGATTTAAGCTAGGATTAAGTTTGCAATGTTAGCCCATGCTAAATAGCTCAAATCCATGAAGGACCAACAGAAAAACAGAGCAAGACTCTAGACCCACAATATTAAATCAACACCCAACTCCATAATCACACTCCTAGATTTGGGGTTTTAGCCAAGCATCATAAAAGAAAAATAAATTATACCAATTATGTTTTTAGTCATTAAGGAGTTGATAATCATCAATGATCTTCAACACCCACTTTGAACTTTGAATTAAACCCTAAATTGTCAATTACAAGATTGTACAAAACTCCAAAAACTAAGAGAAAAGCTAAAAAGTCTATTTATCAATATGAAAAAGTTAGAATAAACAAAAAAAATTATCCTGCCAAAGGTACATTTTCTCTCTCCTTTGGGCTATTTATAATTTTTCCAAAAAGTAGTTTGAAATTTCATGTGCGATCTGATCGGGACGTCATTCGGGCTCGTTTTCATGATTCAACAGATCAATGTTTGCTCCATAGCTCGCCCTTCCTTGACTTTAGGCTGGTGTTTGAACCTCAGTTGATAAACTCGATCGAGTCAGTCATTTCCATTCGGTGAATCACTGATTACCACCTTGTTAATTCAACCATTCAACCTTCATTTTAATTCGAAAGTTTGTCACCTTTGACGATGGAACTTCTAGCTCGCCCAATTGTTTCGGTGAATTTCCATTTACACTTTGCATTGCCGACATGCCTTGAATATTTTCAGAAGTGAACACTGTCACTTTAGGTGAAATCCAACCTATTGGGCAGTCCACCCTTAGTGTTAGGTGATCCTCAGTTGGGAGTTTACACTCTTTTCAATATTTTTGGCCTCTTTTTCATAGATTCATCCTTATATTGTCATTTAGCCTTCATACCTGCAAAACATCAAAATATCATCAAATAAGGACATAAATAGGTATTTAGGACACTAATTATTGAACCAAAAAGCCTTAAATGACTCAAAATCTTAGACTCATCAATCTCACAGTCCATAAACTTTTGGTTGATATTACAACCTTGGATTCTATATTTTTGCGGAAACTCCAAATTGTCACAACCTGTTTCAACTTAGCTTTGCTACTAAAACACTTATTTTTTCTAAATTATTTTTTGCATTATCGAACCAAACAGAAAAACATTTCATTTCATAATCACGTGTAGAGTTTAAATATCTTCCTCGTTCTCCAATATTGTAAAGTAAGGTATATCATGATTTTACATTTTAGATACATTTGATCAAATTGATTTTGAAGATTTACCCCAGTATCATTTTGAGGTAAATCTCCAGTATCTTCATCGGATTCACTTTCAATGACTTTACTCTCTCCATCATCTTCTGAAGGTTCATCTTCCTCCGAATTTTCAATTCATCTTTGAGCATGTGCATCATTACACAAATCAAAGCTAGCTTCATTTTCTCTGTAGTAAAACATAAGTTAATTTCATGAAATACATAAAATGAAAATAATTAATTATTCATGCTACTAAATAGAATTAGTTTTTATATATATATATATATATATACTCTACTTGATTTCACTACTTTCAATATATTTTTGACTACTTGAGCATTCATCAAATGATCGATATCCATGTTCATTAGGGGCTGCACCAAATGATTGATAGATATTATGTGTTGCACTGCATGCAAAGTGAGGCTAACTGATTGTGACAAATTCATAATTTTGAGCCAATAAATTCATATGATAACCATGTTAACCATTCATTCGAAATAAATTATCTTTATTTATTGGTCTAGTCTTTATATACATCTCCAAAAGATTTATATCAATCTGATCCAAAAGAATTGAGAAATGACAAAAAATTATAGCAAAGACTGATCATTCTCAATTTTGAACTCAAAGAACCTTGTAATGTTACCTTGAAATGAGCATGGATATTTTCAAAAAATATCCATTTGAATATTTTCACCACCAACCCCCATTTTCTCATTCAACAATTCAATTAATTTAACGTTGTTGGTCAAAATAGACATCATTCTGGCACATTCGTTATATCTGAATTAATTCATTTGAGTGATTATTTCACTATTCCAATACAAAGCAACCATCACGTTATTTTCAAAATTAGCCACAAAAAAATCCTACATACAAAAATAAGATATGCATTATAGTTATTAAAATATGTTTTTATAAATACATTACAACATATTGACAATCTATACCTATTAAAATTATGTGAATGTTATTTCATTAATGGGGCACATAAGCAGAAGCTTTGTAGATAATTGTTGGAATGTGCTAAACATTCTACACAAGCATTTCTTATAATAATCTGTGGTTAGTTGTACAGGAAACACTTTAGCAGTTTGTTGTTACTATCAGTCACGTTTTAAATTTAAAACATAACTTATAGTAACATTTTATTAGTAGATCAAATCAACAAGACATCTTCACAGACCTGTGACATGATTCGATAGAATCGTTACTTCGAGTAATGTTTTAGTCTTAACACGTGACTCATAGTAACGACTTTAACTTCAAATTTCTTACAAAGATTCTTAGGTGGTAGACTTGTGATTTGATTCGACATAATCATTACTAAGAGTAACATTTTACCTTTAAAACGTGTTTCGTAATAATAAAATTTGGTACAAAGATTCTAATATGGTAGATTTGCAGAGACTCGTACTGATGGTAACATTTTAAGCCTAAAATGTTACTACCAATAACATATTTCTACTTTAACATCGTCTCCCCAATATATTTTGGTCCGTTAAATTATTTAAATGAAATATAGCCTAATATGTTACTACCAACAATGTTGTACTAGTTTTGTAAAATTTCAAAGTTTCATATTATTTTGATAAATTGAGTCAAATAATAGATTATTTTGGTCAACTTTTCTCTTTTGTCTAACTTTATGATATTTATAAATATAAATTTGCTTATCTTTTCCCTTCTTGTTTAATTATATCTCTCATGTAATTAACTCTTATTTATGATCGTCCCAAGATTATTTTGCGGATCCAATCTTTACTCTCTTTCCTTTTCATCTTTACATTTGCTTTTTTAAAAAAATAAATTATATTTTACTTTCTTTCTTGTGGTCACAATTATATTTAGTCCTCCGAAAATTTTTAAAAATATTATCATCTTTTCCTTAAATTATCAACAAGTCAATTCTCTATTCTTCGTTTACTTATTTCTATGGAAAATTTTAAAAATTAATCGCTCTCTTTGTTGACTTTTTGTTATGTTTTTCATGATTTATATGTTACATTTAAAATAACTAATGTAAAAATTACTTCGTAAGTAATCTTAGATATAATTCCTTATTTCATTTTCTTGCTCATAAATTTCTTTTTAGCTTATAAAAGTCATGTCAATAAATGACTTTAACGACGGAACTTCAATATTTTTCAAGAGTTATTCTTGATGAGAACTTTTTCATAGTAATTTTACTCTTATAATTTCAAACACCTTTATCAATTTTGCTTGCTTTTATATTTTTTTGTACCTTCCTTGAAAATAAAAAGTAATTATTCAAAATAGCATAAAAATTTTAAAAGCTAAAACCATCAAAATTTCATCTTTTTCCTTGTTCAACAAATAAACAATTTCTATTTGTTTGTTGTGGACCCTAGTTACTATTCTAAATTTTACTTCATCCAAATATCTTCTTCTTCTTTTTTAAGTTATAAAGGATTTACAATATAATTTATTTTAATTAAATCATGCATATAAGACTCCAATTTTAATAAACGATTGTGACGTTGAATAGAAGACTCAAAGACCTTTAGTTTAATAGGTTATGGGATGCATAACCCTTCATTTTATAAGACGGGTTCCCATTTGAAGTTCGACATAGTAAAAATCTCATATCGAAACTCAATCGGTATGGACACTTTCAACTCAACTTCATGTTAAGAGTTCCTTATAACCTTAGTCCATACCTAATGCACTCTCACACTAAAGAATTGATATTAACACCAATGAACAATTAAATTTCATCGAGTTTGGATCAATGTACACATATAGGATGATTCAAATCTTAGGTGTTACAATAAACAAAGTAACTGATACATCCGCTCAAATTCATATTGGGGAGGAATTAAGAAGATAAAAACTCTTACACCTTGACCGTAGATATTTCGATAAAGATGGAACGAATCGTTACATGCGAATACTATAAGATAAGGAGATCACTCAGAATCAAACACTTGCAAATGGAATGAACAACTTACAATAGTCTCAACAATAAGAAGCATATCAAAACGGAAAAGTAACAAAATACTTTTAGAGTCCAATTTATTACATGCATTACTATGTTGGAAGAGACCACTGAAACCTATTTTTCCATAGCTCTGTGTATAATCCTCAACATAAAGATTTAAAGAAGCCTTCAATGAAATCTATTGCATGGCACTTGGTGAGAGATTAAAGGTGTTTTGAAATAAAATCGACCCAAATCTTAAGAGTGTATTTGGTATGAAGAAAACAATTTTCTTATGTATGGTTAGGCTTAAATGTTTTGAAAAATATTTTTCAAATTAATTTATTTTTGTCAAACTTAAGGAAAATGACTTACCTATAAAAAGTAAGAAAATATTCTCCAAAACTCTTTTCCAACCTCACACCTCAACTTTTCACTATAACTCAAGTCTCAGATACAAATTTCTGATATTGATTCGTGATTTGACTCTTGATTCTCAATTTGGATCTTGACTTCCGGGCTCTATTCAAGATCCAACTCTCGAGTCCCAGATTGGGTTGGAATTGAATCCTGGTTCAAAAGTTGAGTCCTGGATTGGGTGTTGAAATTTGGTCCCAATTCAGCAGTCGAATCTCAAGTTGGAAGTCAAGATAAGATTATGATTTGAAAGTCAAATCCTGAATCGAGAGTTGTGGTCATGTATAGGGATCAAGTACTGGGTCAAGTGTTGGGGTGGGGTTCCAAGTAGGGTGTTGAAATTCGGTTTACAATCGAGAGTCGAGGTTGAATCCCAATTTAGGTATCAAATTTGGGACGAAAATAGGTAGTCGAGGTTAGGTGTTGGGGTCGAGTGTTGGATCACGAGTTGGAAGTAAGTTCTCGAATCGACTTCTAGAGTCAAGTCTTGGTTTAGAATTTTGGTCCTAGGTTGGGATCGATTCCCAAATCAAGTGTCAAAATCGAGTCTCATATTAGTCAAAGAGGTTGGGTGTTAGTGTTAGGGTCAAGGTCAGATCCAATTCAAATGTTGAGTCTTGGGTAGGAGTCAGGTTTCGGGTCGGGTGTTAGAGTCAAATCTCGAATCGGTCATCAAGGTCATGTACAGGTTCGGTTGTCGAGATTAGATCAGATTTCGATTCGAATATTGGGTCTCGAATCAAAAGTCAGGATCAGGTCCTTAGTTGAATCTCAGATCAATCATCGAGTCATGTTTCAATTTGGTGTCGAGGTCGGAATTGTGTTCTAGTTCGAATGTCGAGTCCTGGATTTGGAGTCGGAGTCATATCTGAGTTGGGTGTCAGGTCGAATCCCATATCGATCATCAAGGTTGTGTCCCAATTCGGGTGCCGGTGTTGGGATCGGGTCCTGGATCAGTTACCAGGATTGATTTTCGAGTCAAAAACATTTTCCTAAAAATACTTTCTACCCTCTAATCAAAATAAAAGAAAATAATTTTTATTCACCAACCAAACACTAGAAATGTTTTCCAAAACTATTTTCTACCAAACATGAGAAAATAAGTTAAACTTCAACCTGTTTTCCAAGAAAACATTTTCTAAAATAATATTTTCCATAAAAAAACATTTCCTCCATACCAAACACAAAATTAGAAGATTGAGGGATACGATGTCAAAAGTTAACACTCTATGACTACCCGATTTCATATTTTAGTTTGCAATGGTGAACCTTGCTCTAAAATTCCCTACCATTTAAAAAAATTACAAAAATCTCTTCTCGGATACATCTTTATCCCCTCTCAAATACATCTATAGGAGATACATCCATATCCCCTCTTGGATACATCCTTCCCATTAAGTAATGTATCGTTTGCAATGTATCGAACAACCAAGGAATGTATCCGAGAGCAATGAAAAATTTGAGATTTTTGTAATTAAAGGAACTTCCAAAATATGATGTAATTAGCCTCAAATGTATGAGATTTTTGTGGTTTTTCCTAAAGAAATAGCCCCAAGGCCTCGTAACAATTACTTATGCATATACACATTAGCAATTGGATTTTAAGTGTTGAATTATATATATTTTTTCAAAAGCCCACCAATTTCTTTCTTTTTTGCTTTGGGTCTTCTAATAGTGATAACAAAGTACACTGGAAAATGCATTCATCCAGAAACAGACATCCCAATCAGTAAGTTACAAAGGCAAAAAATCTCTCTACCACACCTAGCCCTAGCCATCTCCGACCTCGTATGGCCTTCGCAATCAGCAGGCTTAACTACCCTCAACATCCCTGCCATCCACACACGCGTTCAAACATGCAGACCTATTGAAGTCATGCCCAAACAACTCCCCATGCAAAGTGTTCCACAAAAATTAAGAGCACTTTCAAAGGTGAGTCTCAAGTGACTTGGTAATCTTCAAAAATGCAGTCGTTGATCATACAGGAGAATTTGAAATGTTGCATTGGGAAAATTCTCATATGGAAAACCAGACGTACATGAACTATGCAAAATAGTTCCTACTCAATGCAAGATTAAGGAGCCAGCAATATAGATCATAGAAAATAGGCATTCTTTTTATTAGATTGTCATCGTTGGAAGAAGATTGTGTAGATGATGTTTGACTCCGGCTTGTTATTTGAAATTTCAGAACACATTGACAGATGAGAACGTTAAAGTGAGATCCTTGATTTGTTCTTGAAGAAAAAACTTCAACCTGCAATAACATGTGTGAGTTACCTCCTAATTTCTTAGCAAGAGAGGGAATGTTTTCATTAGCCTCTGTTGTTGGAAGGCTTTTTAACTGTGGTCTGTGGACATGGCCACACAATAAAATAAGGCTTAGTTATGCTAAAGAAAGTGGAAGTAGATTTGCTAGCTCAACACCCTAAGAGAATCAGGATGTTATAAAGGATGAAGTTAGAAGAGACATAAAATCAAGTGGATTACAATTCAATATGACTATCTTTCCAAATATTGTAGCCATTACAAAATCACAAATGAATAGGTATGTAGAGCCTTACATCCTGAATTGAAGAAACAGTTTACGGAAAGTATAAGTTGGAACAACAACTAAACAAACAAAAGTTCCAAGCAGTGGAAAGGTGCAGAGAAGACGGAATGGACGAAGAGGAGAAGCAAATACATGAAGAATAAGAGGAGCAGGGAATTAAAATTGATCAATGGAAGCATACAGGAAACAACAAAGAAGACAGGCACTAGGTAATGATCCTATGGATTTATTATCTAAAAAATTAACAACTAAGCATCTGCTTAGTGAAATATTAGTTTTTTTAAAATTTTTAAAAATGCACATTCAAACTAAAATCAGTTGCACAAGTACTTCACCATAAGCAATAATCTAAAATAAGTTAAAAGTACATTTATCGCCCTTACACTATCAGTGTATACAGCTGAAATTCAAAAGCAATAACCCAAACAAGGCATACATTGACCAACTTGAATACATGTAGCATAAAAACAACCTATGAATGACTTTCTCCAAAGTTACCACACATTCATTTACCAATGTGATTCATTATCTGATGATGGCAGGTCTATTAGTTGCCCGCTTAGGTCTAGGTTTATTACCTTGCCCTGGCATCTCAGTCGTCAATGCATACATCTTCACAGCAAATAATTCATCAGGAAATTCCTTTTGATCCTAACAAAGAGAATGTCTACTGTTAAAGCAAAGAAGAATTGCACCCTTCAGGGAGTATTAAAAGCTTACACATTTCAAAGTACAATTTAGCTAATACTATTATTGTATCTAGATGAGGATACTCAAGAGAAAAAAGTTATAGTGATCCGATCATGCTCTGAAATCATCTGAAGAAGTTTATCATCTTGTAACGAAGTTAAAACGTCATGCACTACTAAGTGCCAAGTAACAAAAATCACAGCGACCACGGAAGGTGGTATACATATGCCCATGTTTCTCTATCATGATGCACAATTGCACATGAATAGGGAAGTAGTTCTCAGTTTGTAACCTCAAATACGGTAGAAAGAGGGACGAAATGGCAGTGAAACAAAATGATGTGCAATAATCATTAGAAGGAACATTCTGTTCCTGAAAGTTACAACACATAAGCTTTCCTTTTTCTTTTCTTATTTTCCTTTTTCTCAAGACTTCCCTATAGCACATATGTTAGAAGTAAAGGTTTCATCTGTACCTTCATCTTGTAGATGTGTAGTCCACATTGCTTGAACAGCTCCTTAAAATATGAATCTGATCTTGTGATGCTCTTATCTTCTTTGTCCAACACAAATCCTTGAAAAATGTATATACTTCATTTAACTTGCATAACATTACAGCTCAATCGTTATATGTACATTGTATTGCAATGGAATAGCGGAGTCAAGAACTTACTCAGCTCCAACCAGAAAATCATCATATCAAGAAAAAAATCATACTCAACACGATAAACAAATGGAAACTGTTTGAAGCCACATGAAAAAATCAATGTGGACCATGATATGACAGAAAACATGGATAAACAGAAGTAGGTGAAACTAATTTCCATATAACACAAATTAGAGAACTCAAAGAGATGCTACCTGTTCTTGCAATGTTCTCTTTTAGAACAAAAAGTCCACCAGGTTTCAAGCCAACCTAGAAAAAGAATTAGAATAAACACACGATGTTTAACTGCTTTACTGGAGAAACAATTGATTAATAGAGAACAAGTGAACATATCAGGTATTCTCTAAAAACTGAATTTCAGAAAATCTATGTCCTACACGCATGTGTCAATTATAGACAAAACCAAAATAGAAAATAGATAAAGATATCAGGTGTGTTTGGTATGAAGGAAAATGTTTTCCTAGAAAATATTTTATTGGAAAACAAGTGGATTTCTTACTTATTTTCTAGTGCTCGGTTAGTAACAAAATATCCCAAGGGGATTTATATGTAAGCTAGCAAAATGTTATGACGGTTGGATGGGGTGCAGAGTGAGGGCTCGGGGGTTGAGGTGTCAAGAGATGGGGGTTGGGGATGTTGTATGGATGGGAAGGAGACAATGAACTTGAAAGTTACTTATAAAACTTGTTTCGCTACTTCCATTAAGGAAGTCATTTCCCTCATTTTTAAAAAGCTTGTTTCCCTATGGAAAATATTTTTACCAACCAAATATGGAAATATTGAAAATAATTTTTCCTCCATACTAAACACACCCAAAGATAAAGAAAAATACGAAGTAAAACTCTTTCGCATTACACTTTGTTTTTTCCGATAGGGTAACTCTTTTGCCTTACACATTTTGGTCGTTATAAAGGATGAGTATCAATTTATGAGATAAGATTCTTTAAGATGATGTTCAACCAAGCTAGTGGATAAACTTATGGGTGTTAGAATTGGAATAAACACAAGCTGTTTAACTGCTTTATTGGAGAAATAGAAAAGGCACAAGTTATTTACAAGAAAACAAGTGAACATGTCAGGTATTTTTTTCAAAACAGAAGTGAAATCCATGTCTCACATGTAGATGATAATAATAGAAAAGTGCACACGCAAAGGGTAGCGGCTGCAGGTTTTCCTTGTCATCAAAAAAAGATAAAATAGACAAAGGCAACCAAAAAAGAAAATAGATGAGAAAAAGTAGGAACAAAAATAACAAGTAAAACTCTTTTGGTTGTTGCGGCAGTTCGACAATAGGATATCTCGTAGATGGCTGTCACTAGTGCCTTTCTTAATGGTGAGTTATCCGAGACGGTGTATATGAAGCCTCCTCCTAGCTTCTCCACTTATCCATCCATGGTATGAAAACTGCGGAAGGCCATTTATGGCTTGAAGCAAGCTCCACGCGCTTGGTTCTCCAAGTTGAAGTTTGTTCTTCTGCAAGGTGGCTATCGACAGAGTCACAATGATTATTCTCTGTTTATCTCTCCCTCACCACGAGGGACGATTTTTGTGCTAATCTATGTCGATGATCTCTTGATTATTGAGGATGATATTGAAGGTATTTTGTAGCTTAAAGGTAAGTTACAATCTTTATTTCAAATGAAGGATTTGGGGCACACATCTTACTTTCTTGGTGTAGAAATCTCTCGCAATGCTGGTGGCTACTTTCTCTACCAACGGAAGTATACCAAAGAAATCTTCGACATGGTTCACTTGACTAATGTGACCACTATTGATACACCCATGGAACATAACAGTCATTATTCTAAGACTGATGGGGAACCTCTCTCGAATTCGACCCTTTATCGACGTCTTGTTGCGAGCTTGGTCTACTTAAGTGTCACTTGACCTGACACTACTCATGTTGTTCATATTCTTAGTCAGTTTGTGTCTGACCGTCGACACCTTCAGCTTATGGTTGTTCATCGGCTTCTCTGTTATCTTCGATCGACTGCAACGATGGGCCTGCATTACCATTGTGATTCACCTACTCTCTTGTGTGCCTTCTCAAATGCTTATTATGGTGGGTGCCTCAACACTTGTTCAACCATCGAGTATTATTTGTTTCTTGGCACTCCTTGCTATCTTGGAAGTCTAAGAAACAAGCATCAGTATCCAAATCATCGACTAAAGCAGAATACCGTGCCATGTCAACTACATGGAGTGAAGTGGTCCGGTTGTGTCGTTTGTTGGCTGATTTTGGCATGCACTTTTCCTCTCCCATACCCATGTATTGTGACGATGAAAGTGATGTAAAGATTGCCTCCAATCCTGGTTTTCATGAACGAACCAAGCACATCGAAATTAATTGTCACTCTGTTCGGGAAAAATTTGATGACAGTCATATTTCTCTTCCTTGTGTTTCTTCTAGAGATCAACTGGCAGATTTTTTCAGCAACTCTCAAACGAAGAAACGACATGAATTCTTTATTGGCAAACTGCTAGTTGACGACCATCAGTTTGAGGGGGATGTTAATAACCATCCATTACAATTTCTACCTACCATATATATTTTGATTATATAATATTCGTATAGATTATTATTTTTAATTGTATTTACCATGTATAGTATTTTACCATGTATAGTTTTCTTGTAACCTTATAAGGAGATAATCTCCTTCATTCTAAAGGCATAGAAATCAAGATTTTTCTCTTGCTCATACAGACAATCAAGATTGTTTAATCTGGTCATATAAAGCATCATGAAGACACAATAAGGAGATAGCCAATAGCTCCCCACCCTGATTTCTAGACAAGGCATCAGCAACCTTATTATCAGTACTCTTCTTGTATGTAATGAAAAAGTCAAAACCCATAAGCTTGGTAATTCCAGCCACTTGGAAAACAGCGTGTATGATTTGGTCAAGCAGATGTTTCAAGGTTTTTTGATCAGTTCTCATAACAAAATGTCTACCCAACAACTATGAGACCATTTTGTCACAGCAAATATTAATGCTAGTAGCTCTAGGTCATAGACACACATAACTTTAGGTCTGCACATAAATTGATGTCTGGGAGCTTGGTAGCTAAGGACTTATTGATATAAGCAATAGGATGCCCTTGATGCATCAGGACAACACCAATACCCATTCCACTTGCTTCTGTTTCAATGATAAATGGCTTATCATAATCTGGCATACCCAAGACTCAAGCAGTTACCAATGCCTCCTTGAGTTTGAGAAAAGCTGCAGTAGCTTCTTCATTCCAGCCAAAATTATCCTTCTTGAGTAATTCATGTAATGGCTTGAGATGACCCAATGCATTTGATAAACCTCCTATAATACCCTACTAAACCAAGGAAACCTCTCAATTATGTAATGGTTGCAAGCACAACCCTCACGGACTTAGAGTCTCACTAAAGCTCCATGCGGCACTTGTCAACTTACTCACTAATCTTTCAAGATCTTGTAAGCTCAAGTAAGCCTTTTGAAACTAAGATCGCTAAGAGAATGAAAATAAAGACTTAGAAAGCTTTTACCCTTCGAGGTAGCCCAATGGTTTGGGCTTGGGACTTCCATGTTGGAGGTCTCAAGCTCGAAACCCCTTGCCAGCGAAAGCAAGGGGTTTTGCCTTCTGGGTCGAGCTCGTCGCACCGGGCTTGCCTAGTACGGGTTACCTTTCCTATGTGATTTGCGAGCTATTGCATAGGAGCGGGGGTTTTACCCTGTGCGCACCTAAAGGATAGCGGCTGCGGGTTTCCCTTGTCATAAAAAAAAGACTTAGAAAGCTTTGAAAGAAGGCGTTGTATTACTTGTGGAATGCTTACACTTTGTTGGATGAGTTTGCAAATGGGGGGCCCTCTATTTATACTACCTCCTAAGGGCCTAAATGTAAATAATATTTACATTACAAGTCCCTATATATTTAGCCTTTGGTCCACATTCTAGAATTCTCTACAAGTTCTAGGGAATTCTAAAGCCTTTTTGAAAGTATCTAGGGAGTTCTAGAGTTCTCTACTAACCTCTCCACAACTCTAGATTCTTCCTCCCTTATTCCGGTGCAAAATTCGACTGGCAAAGTGGCGGGAAATGACACTGTCCACCACCTAATGATGCGACGACCGCAGCACATTGTTGTAAAAACTCCCGGATTTGGTCCTTAAATTGTCACAAGTCTTCATATCTCTCCCATGTGGCCTCCTTCGGAGCTTGTCCCTTCCAATGTACAAGGAACATGGCAGTGGCTTGCTGGCCTCACTTTCGTTTTGCTTGATAGTCTATGATAGACTCAATCTCTCGGCCATGCGAGGCAGTGACAGTTATGGGCGCCCGTCTTGACTGGTTCCGGTTGGTATCATCCTTGTCCTCATGGTATGGCTTGAGGACGCTTGCATGAAAGACCGGATGGATCTTGAAGTGTGGAGGTAACTCCACCTTGTAAGAGATCTTTCCTACCTTGGCAATGATCTTAAACGGCCCCTCATATTTTCGCACTAAGTTCTGATGTACGCCCATAGTGCTTTAAATTGTCTTGGGTTGAACTTCACCAAGACCATGTTTCCCACTTCATAGACTGTGGGACGACGCTTGCGGTCGGCAAACTTTGTCATCTTTTTCGCTGCCTTGTAGGACTTGGCAGTGTCGAGTTGCTCCTCCCATCCCTTGGCAAGATGGTAGGCTCCCAAACTCTTCCCTTGAAAAGCGGCCAGTAGGGAATGTGGAGTTTGGGGGGGTTGGCCAGTCGCTAACTCGAATGGTGTGCACCCTGTGGACTCACTATGTTGCAAAATATAAGAGAACTGTGCCATGTCAAGGAGCTTTGCCCAATCTTTTTGGTGCGCACTAACATAGTGCCTAATGTAGCACTCCAATAGGGCGTTAACCCGCTCCGTCTGGCCGTCTATCTACGAGTGGAAACTAGTGGAGAAATGCAACTCTATGCCAAGTATGTCTAACAATTCTCTCCAAAAGTTCTTAGTGAAACGGGGGTCTCGATCACACTGATAATATACCTCGGCTGCCCCTAATACTTCACAACGTTCTTGAAGAACAATCGAGCAGCCTCCTTTGAGGTGCAACCGGCTGTGGCGGGCATGAAGGTAGCATATTTCAAGAATCTATCCACCACGACCATGATTGTTCCATACCCGTCGAACTTTGGTAAGGAAGTGATGAAGTCCATGGTCACACTTTCCCATGGGCGTTCGGCCACGGGTAGTGGTTCCAGCAGCCCTCTCGATTGCCTTTGCTCCACCTTGTCTTGTTGGCACACAAGACAAAGTCTGCACATAGCACTTGATGTCATCCCGCATGCGTGGCCAGTAATAAATCAGCGCCCTCGTACGTTGCTACCCCGAATGCCCAGCCCACGGCGTGTAGTGGCTCTCCTTAATGATTTGCCGCCTGATAGGCCCAAACTTGGGTTCATAGACCCTTCGAACGGAAGTGAGTAAAAGGTTATCTTCCACCCAAAAGCGCCTTGTCTTGCCTTGGGCGGCCAACTCCATAAGCTTCTTGGCCTCCGAATCATGTTGCATGTCACCCTTGATAGCATCCTGGATATTACAATGAGCGGTGGTGATGGCAACAAGCTCAGCCTCTCTACTTAGTGCGTCGGCCACAACATTGCCCCTTCCCGGCTTGTACTCCAAAATGTAGTCGAACTCGGCTAGAAAGTCCTACCACCTAGCTTGCTTCGGGGTGATCTTTTGTGACTGTAAGTAGATAGTGGCCACATTGTCGGTCTTGGCCACGAACTTGAAGCCTAATAAGTGGTGTCTCCACGTGCGTAGGCAATGTACGATGGTCGTCATCTCTTTCTCATGCACCGTGTAGCGCTATTCGGTCTCATTCAATTTGCGGCTGTCAAACGCTATTGGGTGTCTATCTTGCATTAAGACTCCCCCAATGGCGAAGTCCAAGGCATCCGTATGTACCTCAAAGGTCTTTGAGAGGTCGGGAAGCGTCAAGACCGGCTCTTCTGTCACCGCGGCCTTAAGACTTTCAAATGCTTTTTGGCACTCCTCGCTCCAAACCCACAGCTTATTCTTCTTCAACAACTCGATCCGCAGAGTGGCCTTAGCAGAGTAGCCACTTATGAACCTACGATAATAGTTCGGAAGTCCAAAGAATGATCTTAGTTTGGTCACCTTTATGGATGCCTCCCACTCCTTGATCCCCCGGATCTTTGCCTCGTCCATCCGAAGTTCGCCTTGGCTGATTATATGCCCCAAGAAGTGTACCTCGTGCAGGGTGAACTCACATTTCTCCCGCTTGATATAGAGTTAGTTCTCCCTTTAAACTTGAAAAACCTTCTTCAATTGCTCCTCCAAGGTGTTACTATAGATGACTATGTCATCCAAGTATACTACCACGAACTGATCCAAGTAAGAATGAAAGATTTTATTCATCAACGTGCAAAAGGTGGCGGGTGTGTTGGTTAAGCCGAAGGGCATCACCAACCACTCGTAGGCTCTGTATCTCGTCACGCACGCTATCTTTGGCTCATCCCCTTCCACAATGCGAACATGGTAGTAACCCTTTCGGAGATCCACCTTGGTGAAATACTTGGCCTGTCCAAGTCTATCAACCAAATCGACAATGAACAAGATAGGGTACTTATTCTTAATTGTTACTTTGTTAAGCACCCGGTAGTCTATGCATAGTAGCAGTGACCCATCCTTCTTCTTTTGAAACAGAACCGACGCACCATAAGGTGCTTTGGACGAGCGATTGTGACCGGCCTCAAGGTGTTCCTTCAGCTGCTTCCTTAGCTCCTCTAACTCGGGTGGAGCCATGGGATAGGGTGCATGTGGCTTGGCTCCAACTTGATCCACCTCGCGCCTAGGAGGTAGAGTCTTTGGCAGCTTGTCCGGCATCACATCCTTGTTCTGTTCAAGGACCTTCTTTATGACTGGTGGCAAAGGCTCCTTAGCACCATTGTCTTCTCCCAAGCTTGCAATGGTGGCTATGAACGTCGGCTCTCCTCTCTTAAGGCCCTTCACAATCTGCATGGCCGACAATTGGGCATTTCCTTCCTTCTTTGGCACCTTGACTAGAGGTACCATCCATGAACCTTCCCGCTCCATGACCATGAGTCGTTGGAGGTAGGGATCGATCATCGTATGACACCTTTGGAATAACTCTTGTCCAAGAATCATATCAAATATGTCTAAAGGAGCAACGATGGAAGTTAGTCTTACCTTGCCACTTCCCCAACGTGATGCTTACTCCAATCCTTGGGCAACTCCACACACGGGAGTTGGTGGTGCATTGACCATCTTGAGGCGGGTGTTGCTTGGATTATAACTTAGCCCCATCCTTGTTGTCGTTGTCATGATGTTGGCTTCTACCCCGGAGTCTACCATGGCACAAGTTGGTCGTCCATTGATGGAGATGTCTACATGCTGTGTGCTATAATCAATCGGCTTCTCTATCTATTTGGCAATAGCCCCGCACAATCCGACCATGCCCAATTGGGTCATGCCCGCTCTTGCCATTGTGCATCCTTCTCCTTTCGCTCCCGTAGGATAGCACCAAGGTTCTTCATCTCAGGGCACCTAGCATAGCCATGTGGTCCACCACATATGTAGCAACCATCTCCCTTGGTGGTCTGCACCTTCCTCTCGAAATAGTTTTGGCGCCCAACTTGTAGGAATCGTGCTGCTTAGGATGTGCTTGCTTCTCTTTGCCTCGGCCACAATCTCCCCCACCTTTAGCATGACTAGCCCTCGCGTCCTTTGCTTTCGCCTTGTCATGCTTGAAGTCGGTCAACGCTTCAACTTGTGTGATGCCCTCATCGATGGTTCTGACTTGTCGCCGCTCCAACTCCGTCTTGGCCCAATTTTGTAATCCGTCCATGAAGTGGAACAACATGTCTTCATCCGTGAGGTTGGGAATCTGAAGCGTAAGAGTGGTGAACTCCTTCACGTACGCCCGAATGCTACTTGTTTGCTTCAATTCCCTAAACTTGTGTTTGACCTCATAGATGACGTTGTTAGGGAAGAAGGCTTTCTTGAACTCTTCTCGGAATTGCTCCCAAGTGTTGATGGTTTAAGCCCCTTCCCTCTCTCGGACTCCTTTCATCTCCACCATAGCATAGCCATCTCCTTGTGGCAGTTTAAAGACCAAATCCGGGAGTTTTTACAGTAGTGCACCGCGGTCATCGCATCAACAGGTGGGGGAGAGTGTCATGTCCCGCCACTTCACTGTTCAAATTCAGCATCGAAATAGGGGAGAAGAATCTAGAGTTGAGGAGGCTTATGGAGAACTCTAGAACCCCCTAGATATTTTCAAGAAGGCTTTAGAATTCCCTAGAAAGTGTAGAGAATTCTAGAATGTGGACCAAAGTGTAAATATAGAGGGACTTGTATAGGAAATATTATTTACATAAAGTCCCCTAGGAAGTAGTATAAATAGAGGGCCTCCCATTTGCAAATTCATCACTCAAGTTGTAAGCAATCTTCCACAAAGCAATATAAAGCCTTCTTTCAAAGCTCTCTTGTCTTTCTTTACATTCTCTTAGCGATCTTAGTTCAAAGTGCTTTACTTGAGCTTGCAAGATCCTGAAAGATTAGTGAGTAAGTTGTCAAGTGTCGCACGGAGCTTTAGTGAGACTCTGAGTCCGTGACAATTGCACTCCTAGGACTATATCAACATTTCCCAGAGGAAGAAGTAGGAAATCAGAAGAGGATGGCGTTCCTTGTAACAACCATTGAAGATCCTTGAAAACTGAAGCACTTGGCACTTTCCTTCCATCTGCTGGAGTCAGAGATGGCTCCATTATAAGACTAGTCATGCACCCTAGCTTCCTGGCCACATCTTCATCAATGAAGTTATGAGTACTCCCTGTATCAATAAGACTTTGCAAAGGTTGTTTATAATGATAACCAGTGACACTGGTAGTATACTTGCAAGGACATAGTCAAATTCATCCACAGAATCTGATCAAATAACTCCTCATATGTAACTTCACCTTCCTCATTTACTTCCACCAGAAAGAGTTGCTTCTTAGCTTTACAAACATGCACTACTTCTCATCACAAAGGAAGCATAGTCCTTTGCCCTTTTCTCATCCATCTCCGCAGTGAGGAATTTCCTACCATAATTGCCATTTTTGGAATCTATTGGGTCTGTTATGGGATGATTCAAAGATTTCTTGAATGAATTGTCATGTTGATATGAAAGTCTTTGATATTTCTTAAATTTAAGAGGATTTGGTAAAATGGGATTCTGGTTTTTACCAGAAGGTCTAGTTCCCCAAGATTGTGCCTGTGCTTCAAAGACTTCTTTTTGCAGCTTTGTAATCTTGTAATCCTGCAGTAGTGTTCTTAGGTGCTTAAAGTCGAACAGACATATTCAGTTCAAGCTTCAACCTCCCAAGAAGAAATCATTAGCATTCCCATTGGAGAGTTTAACCCCAGTTATTACTCTACCAAATTTGGCCTGATAATTCCTCACACTACCAGTTTGTTGCAAATTCTTAATTGCGTCCATTGGGTCTTCAAAGCCATAAACCTCTCATTTAAGGCCAAAACCTACTCGGTCCAAGTAGGTCTACAGCTGAATTCCTAGACTTAATGTAGGATCTATGCCAAGCAATAGTCTCACCCTCCAAATGATAGAAGCTACCCTCACTCTTAGGTCAAAGGGAATCTCATCCATTAAAAATATCGGTTCACCTTGTACAACCATGTCCTCAAATCATGCCCAGAATATAGAGGAAAATCTAGCTTGGAATATCGAGTGAAATAGTTTCCATTCACAGCAGGCCCTGCTTGAAATTCTTTAGCTGGACTCATCTGTCTTCTGTCCCTCGAGCAGTCACCTCCCACAGAAATGCCCCACCTCTTTATCCTTCTGTTTCATCCCACCAATGGTCTGCTTGATCTCCATCATTTTTTTATCGATCTGAACATTTCTATCATTCATACTGGCCATACCCTTCATAAGATTCTACAGCAAATCTTGAACCAACTTCCTCAGAAGATTTGTCTGGATTCTTATTACTGACCACATGATCAAAGCCAAGAATCAGTTGCTCTGATACCAATTGATGCAACAAGTTATCCCGACTAGAAGAATTAACCAGGAGCTTAATACTCGAGGAAGATGGGAACTAACTTAGGGAAACCGAGAAGTTAGTTGACAGGAAATATAGAGAATAGGGGGAGATTTGTATTTCATAACATGAGCGCATGAGTACAATTACAAGCTGTACTTATACACAACTGAAATGAATGAAAGAATCTAATCAAGTAACTAGTTTTGAGCTAACTAACTGAAAGGAAGTAAGGGAGAGTATTAACTAACTTCCATGAACAGTGCTAACAGACTTTGATATGCTAACTGCCTAATGACCCAATGGCCAGCTCATCTCCTTTGCAATCTTGCATCACCGCTTAGTTCTTTTAATCTCAACCTTAAAGAGTTGGATCAATATTGCATTAATGTATATTGGATGCAAAGTTTTGCTACTTTAATTGTAATGATTATTATTGTAATAAATTCATGTATGCTTTGTATCTTTTAATTTTCTATAAATTAACCAAGCTCTTGTGCCTGCTTTAACTTGCCGGAGGCCGTAACATAAGTTGCTTTCTTGAGCTTGCATATCAAGTTAGGATCCCTAGGAGAAGAGAAGCCTGGAATTGTCAACTTCACTTTAAGGAGCATGTGTTCTGCTTCTGATTTATTATTCAAGCCCCATAGACCTTGTCACTATTTTGCACTACTGCGCATGTTTCATAAGCTGATTGAAACTTGCAAAATATTCATATCATACCGGATCATGGACATATTATTGGCCAATAGCTACTTATTACAATCAAGCCCTACTAAAACTTCATTTTAGAAGATCACTTCACCTTTGCTCTCTTGAAGAATGCAATGAAGTCATCATCTACAAGATGCCCAATGCACCACTGAACCCAAATAACGTCATATCTTTCAGCATCAGGAGTAAATTCCTTGAAAAAAGAAAAAAGAAGAAAAGGGAAAACAATGAGTAAACAACAACCTAAAAGTGAAGAGATAAAAAAAAATTAACAAACATTATGGCAATCTTTCTAATTCAAAAATGTGGAAACAAAGTGCATCCACAAATGAGCCGGTTATACACAGTAGACAGACCTTTAAAACACCCAAAGTTAAGCAGGTGACAGAACTATGAACTGCGATAGGTAAGCTAATATTTCAGTTTAAGTTTCAAATCTATATACATGTGTGTGTTGTGTATTTAGTTACCATGAAAAATGTTGCAAACCAATGCTGGTTTGAATCAGATCGTTCGAATATAAGAGAAAGTAACATAATCAAAGGTAGGTATGTTGAACCAGCGAGATTCGCTTTTAAGCTCAATGATCAGTCATGAGTTTCTAATGCCTCATGATGACACGCTATGAATAAAAATAACTGGATTTTGAGATATGTATGGAAAGGCTTAAAGGAATTTCTCTTAAAAAATACTATTCTGCAGGAAATGGTTTCTCAGAGAACAAGACAAAAGAAGAGTTGAAAAAGGAAAGTATCTATTTCCATTATTAACACCGCAAAGTGGGGAATCATTCTTGTTCTCAGCAATAGTAACAAGTCAGCAGACTATTGTCTCCGTTTACTCCTTCCAGAAATCATAGTATCAAATATTAAGAGATAACTACTGCAATAAGGACTACATTACTTGAAATGCCATGTTCCAGAGAAACAAATTGAGCATATCTCCTACCAAAAATTGTTCTATCTCCTACCACAAATTGTTCTTTCTTTCACCTGATTTCAATAGTAATAATGAGGAGAAACAAAAAGCTGAACTATTAAAGAAAATTGTTCACCTGCTGCCTACACAACCCTTGGGAAAAAGAAGAAAAAAATTTAATATAGAAAGCAGCATGTTTCCAATTTGACGACTCAAGAGAAGTGGAAAAAATAAATTAGAAGTAGATAGAGATAAATCCTGTTTACCACACAACGTGGAGGTGGGCTTGGGGTCGTGATTATATGGTCCACAATGGCTGAGTTTTGCAGGAACTTTTAAGCAAGATAAGGCTCTACATTGTGAATAGGGGTGCATATGGTTTCACTTTGAGCTATTCTCTAGAGGTGCCAAAGTTCGGGAGAAAAACGCTATGGAGACGGTATATTCTTTTCAAGCCACTGGCAATTTTGAAAAGAGTGTAAATGCTCCTTACGTAACAATCATATCAAGGAAGGATGAGTTAAAAGCATTAGGAATTTTGAATCTATGAGTCAAGAAGCATTTACACGAGTGTTGCACTATCTTCTAAGGTACTCTCTATCAGATGTAAGAAAACATTGGATGTTAACCTCCCCAAATGCATTCGTTGAAAAAAGACAAATTGTAAATGTTGCAATAGTTGTAAATGCACCAGTAGACTACTGGATTTAAAAGAAGGTGTACCGGCTCAAGCCCAAGATATTTTCCGTTCTGGCTCAACCTTTGAGGTTTCACAATTTTGTCTTCTTAGGTGTAGTCTGAATCTGAAATACGCTCAATAGTTGAATCATGAACTTACTATGGTCTATAATTTTCCTCTCGCGTTCTGATGTGGGATTTGCCTAAATTGGGCTCCTGAATCCCCTTCAAGTTCAACTGATAGAGATTTGTGCATTATTACCCTCTTCCCCTCACGGACTCAGCATCCTCGCTAAGTTTATTCCCCACCACTATACTAGGGGATGTATCAGCTCTAATACTACTTATAAAAACCCTAGTCCAACTGCCAAGGTATCACCACTCTTCCCAACTTTTGGAGCCACACAATTTTGTCCCTCGAACTTCAACCTAAAAGGTGCCTCTACAGAATCCTAAACTCACTCTTATATGGCCTCTAACTTTTTTTCTCCTATTCTAATGTAGGATTTTCCTAAAGGCAAGCTTCACCGAGTACACCCTTTCAAATCCCACTACCAGCCGTTACAAAGGCACATGGCAAATTAAGGAGTTTTGAGCTTAATACAGAAAAGGTACAATTTGGAAAAAGTCAATTAACTTTTGTTAGTGAACAAATTTTTTTGATTTTTTCCGTGTCTTTTTTTTACTTTAGGAGGGGTTTATCAGTGTGGCTAAAGCAAGGGCATCCAATTTTTCCTATGTTGGTTATCCAAGTAATGGAAAGACTGACTAAGATAAAAGATAGGAAACTATCAAGGGCTACCTGATGGAACTTAAACTAGAGCAAGGAATCTGAAGTGTACAGTCCAGTTAATGTTACAGATGACACAATAATGTTCTTAAATATAGAGATGGCTCTAGTACAACATTTGTTGAAGAAAGTAAACAATGATTCCAAACAGAATCAGGATTGAATATTAACCTAAACAAGAGTGAGGTTTTCACATTGAAAGAGAGGCAAGCATTGCATAGATATCAGGAACTCAATCATAAGGTTGGATTGCTTCTCGAGGCTTTGCTGGGTCCACTATTAGGATCATTTTGTAAACATTGTATTTGGATTCAGGATTGAATATTAACCTAAACAAGAGTGAGGTTTTCACATTGAAAGAGACACAAGCATTGCAAAGATAAAAGGAACTCAATCATAAGGTTGGATTGCTTCTTGAGGCTTTCCTGGGTCCACTATTAGGATCATTTTGTAAACACTGTATTTGGAATCCCATAATAGAGAGAGTAGAGGAATGATCAGGTCATTTTCTTTTTTTATGACCGTGGTGTCTGGGCCAGCTTTCGCGCACCTCGACTAATTCCACAGGATACCTGCCACCTCCCACCAGCAACAGGTACCAGGTAACTCTATCCACCAAGGCTAAGCCAGATGGAAAGCACCTAGTGTTTTTCTGTCTCTAAGTTTTGAACCTGAAACCTCAGGGGTCATTTTTAATCAAGGTGGAGACTATGAACAAGTTTAATAAAGATTCCAAGAGAGGTATTAATGATGTTACTCTAAATGTGATGTTCTCAGTATAATCAGGCCAAAGTTTAATGATGATTTTTCATTGGCTATCTCCATATGCAATAGCTGAAGTTTTTGTGCACCAGTGAGTAAGCTCACCATGTTTAGATTTGGTCACCTCTTTCCACAATCCAATGTCTTCAATTCCATATCTCCACAACCATTTCATTGTCATGCTTATATTGTGAGCTGCAAAATCTTTGATACCGAGAACCCCTTGGGAATTTGGTTGTCACTTTTGCCCATTTAGCCAAATGGAACTTATGATCCTAGTTGTTGTCTTCCCATAGAAAATTTCCTTCTAATTTTGTCAAGCTCTTTCTGTTGGAATAGGGAAAAGGACATGTGATAAGTAGGGATGCTGTCCATTACATTGTTAATCAATGTTACTCTTCCTCCGAAAGAAAGATATCGAATTTCCCATGCTGCTAGACTTTTTTCAAACTTCTCAATTAATTACGATCAGATCTCACTAGCCTTGAATTTTGCACCTAAAGGCATCCCAAGATAAGTTGTTGCAAAGGAGTCCATGTTGCAACACATGATTCCTGCTAGTTCTGCCAGATTGTGCACTGAATTTACTGGATAGATAGTGCTTTGAAATATTTGTATTTGATTTTTGTTGATATTAATGAAAGTTACCATTTTCAAACAAAAAAAAGAGGTGAAATTCTTTTTATATGTCTACAACATGCCCCCTCATGTGGAGATCAGATTCTTAATGAGATACGCACATAGAAAATTTTTTGTTGAGGGATAGCCGGTGAGCTTGAACCTAGGACCCTCTACCTAATCTAAAATCTTAATATGTTAAGAGGAGGGGACACTTTTATTTATGAATTTCATGTCTACAACACATACTTGTGTTTAATTCATCTTTATTTTAAAAATTACTCATTTCTGAGTGAGAAGGATTTTATTTAATAATATTTCAATTTTGTTTAATACTCCTATATTTTGAATTGTGTTATTTGAGCCAAGGGTCTTTCGGAAATAGCCTCCCTGTCTTCACAAGGTAGGGGTAAGGTACGAGTACACGCCACCCTCCCCAAATCCCACTTGTGGCATTACTGGGTATGTTGTTGTACTCCTGTATTTTGGCACTTCATCATCACCAAGTTATGACTTTTTTTGAAACAGATCATCCACATTGTACTTGGCAAGAATTGACTTGACATATCTACCTGACTGTTATGAAATTTAAGATAGTACCTGAAGTGGGACACAATAAAAGTTGGCAGCTTTGTGCAACTCTGACACCATTAAATTTTCAGGAGCCAAATTTACCCGAGCAGATTCCAGAAAATGTGATACAGGCTCTAGGAGGTCGACCTGATAAAAAAAAAAAACATTTCAGTTTTTGTCAAAGGAATATTAAAAGAGGTAAATCAGAGGAATAATAGTCTTTCTTATGCAGGTGAAGTTGTTTACCATGTTTTTGAAAAAACCACAGCCATCTAGATGAGATGCCAGCAAAAAATTACGATGCAAAACAGTGGGCAGAATATACATGTTGCTTACATATGCCATGTGACTGCTTTATTGGGTGTGTGTGGAAGAGAGCCCCTGTACTCAAGAAAGGACTACATGCTAGGAATCTAAATATCACGGAATAGCATCTTTGCGACCAGGGACAAAGCAATCAAGTGTGAAGAGGCTATAGAAGAAAACATAATTCAAAACTTACTTATTGCAAATGCACACTGCATCGGATAGTAGCTATAGCATTTACCAAATTATTTTTCCAACAAAAGAAATAGGGAAGAAGGATGCCTACATCGAGAAACCCAGTTTCTGATAAGTCCCCCGATGTAATGCGAGTGTGCAAATCCTTGATATATTTGAATACAATTTGCAGTCTGGTTCCTAAATGTATTATTTCATGATAAACAAAATAACAAAAAGGAATTCGGTTACAAATAGAAGAATCTCAACATGATGATTACTTTTTTCCTTACGTCTGACTCTTACTTCCACCCCTCCTGATACAACAACTCAATAGATCTGAGGTGTGCTCTGGCATGGTCCAACTACATCCTGTAATGTTGAGAATAGGTTCCACAATTGGGTGGTGAAGCTGCAATATAAGAAGAGGTGTTTGTCTCCTTTGTAGTGTTTCTCAAAAAACATCTGGGAACTAACTGTCTCCCTTTCTTCTGCAAGACTTCCTGAGTTAAACATGCTCTCTTAATCACTTGTCAAGTGAAGCATTCTACCTTGGGAGGGATGATACTTTTCCAGAAATAATTTCACTGGTAAGAAGTTCCCCCTCCAGCCAACTGCATACCTCTCTTATATGCACTGCTTACTGAGAAGTTCCCATCCTTGTTGTGCTTCCACAAGACCTTATCTGCATCTGATGTGGCAATGTTGTTTCCTTCTAACTTCCCCAGTAGTGAGACTACTCTATCAACCTCCCAATCACTTAGCATTCTTCTAAAGGAGGTGTCCCAACCCTGAACTGACAACAATCACTTACTGTACTCTCAGTGTCGGTGAAGACTTGGAAAAGATCTGGAAATTGTACCTTAAGAGGACCTTGATCAATCCATCCATCATGCCAAAACTGTCTGTGAGTTGTGACCATTACCTATCTTACGGATAAGATAGGCTACGATCAATGGCCAAAGATTTTTGATGGTCTTCCGTAGCCCCACCCCAGAGGGTTCAAATAGAGTGTTGAAGCACCAATGACTGAGCTCACCAAACTTTGTCACAATTACATCTTCCATAATGCCCTTTCTTCTTTTGTATAGATCAATAGCCACTTCACAAATAAGATCTCATTTTGCAATTTGAGATTTCTGACTCCCAAACATCCTTTGTCTTTGTTGAGCAATACAATTTTCCAATTCACAAGACAACACCCCTTACCTTCTTTATTTCCTTGCCATAGAAAATCTCTTCTAAGCTTGTCTAGCCTTTCCACAACTTTGGTTGGTATTGGAAAGAGGGACATCACATAAGTGGGCAATGCATCTAGAACAGAGTTAATAAGAATCAACCTACTTCCTAGAGACAAGTACTGAGCCTTCCATCTGGATAACTTCTTCTCTGTTCTCTCCAAAATGTCATCCTAAATTGCTAAAGATTTGTGTGTACTACCCAAGGGCATACCCAAGTAAGTTGTGGGTAAATTTTTTGTTCTCCAACCCAGAATGTTGGCCATATCTTGAATCTGGTAAACTTCATTTACTGGGAATAGACTGTTTTTCCCCATTAAACTTCAACCCAGCTACAGCTTCAAATAACACAAGGATCACTCCAATGTAGCTAATCAGTTTAGCAACTGGCTCACAGAAAATAATGGTGTAATCTGCATACAACAGACGACTAATTTCCATATCCTCACCTACACTACCTCCAATTCTGAAGTCACTGATCCATTTGTTTTGAGCTGCTATTCTCATCATGCTGTCAAAACCTTCGATGGCAAGAATAAAGAGGAAAGGAGATACGGAATCCCCCTGTCTTGAGCCCCTTTCTGAAGCAAAAAAGCCCACAGGTTCTCCATTCACAAGCACAGAGAATCTGATTGTTTGATACAGAATTCTATCCACTTCACCATTTGCTCCCAAACCCCATTTGCCTAATTCCCACTCTTCATTCTAAAATCAATACATTCACTGCTATTAGTGCTGCCTTCATTATTTGCCTCCCATTAATAAATGTCATTTGGTGCCTGTTGATCAGTTTATCAATCACTTTCTTAACTCTCTTGGCCAATAATCTAAAATTAATCTTGCATACACCCCAAACCAGACTAATTGGCCTGAAGTCTTTTAACTCTGGGGCAGTGTTCTTAGTGGCGCTCGCCATTCGCCAAAGGCTCTATGGCGAGGCGAGGTGAGCATGTCACGCCATTTCTCAGTGAGGCGAGGCGAGCATGTCACACCATTTCTCAGTGAGGCGAGGCGAGCATGTCACGCCATTTCTCAGTGAGGCGCGGCGAGATCAATTAGGCAATGTGAGGCGACGTAATGGCGACCTGAATAGCGGCGCCTTTTTGTTTTAAAATTTTAAAGAGGTCTTGACTTATAATATTAGTCAAAATTAGGGTTTTTTTTTCATATTTCCATACTTGGGGTCAGTCGTGACTCGCGTTTCTTCTCCTCAACCTCGCGATCTCTTCTTCTCCTTCAGTCGACTCGCGCAAATTGAAAGGTATGGCCTCTTTTCTTTCTTCTTCTCTTCTTTTCTTCGTTTCTTCTCTTCAGTCCTCTTCTTCTCTTACTTTCTTCTTTTCTTCTGTTCAATTTCTTGTGAAGTGAATCTGAAATTCTGAAATCTGAAGTTCTGAACTGCCTTCTCAAAAAAAAAGATTTTGAGATACTACTGCTTGCTGCCTTCACTGCTCTGTTTTTTTCCTCTGTTTTCTTTGTTCACTGTAAAATGCTGCTGAATGCTACTGCTTTCACTGTGCTGTCTATTATTTTAAAAATAATTAATTAATTCTTCTATAGTAATTAATATAGTATCTTTTGTATTGTACAATAGTGAATTCAATGGCGTCGGATGCTAGCAAAAAGAGGGACATTGGATAGAATTATGGTACTCAAGGATTAACGAAAGATTCGGTTAATTGTAACTTTTGTGGGAGTACTTTTAATGGTGGAATTACTCGACACAAGCAACATTTAGTGGGTGGTTACAAAAATGTAAAACAATGTTCAGCTTGTCCGTCGGCGATTAGAGAAGAAGTAAGGGTTTATATGCAAAATAAAATCGCTAATAATCCGAAATTTCAAGTGGAGGTGCATCATCCACCGTGCGGAATGTGACGAAAGGCCCTATGAATCTCTATTATCCACAAAAATCAACACTAAAAGGAGGCTTTGACAAAGGAGGAGGAATTGATGAAACCAAGAAAATTCTAAGAGAGCGTGCGGTAAGTGCTTTTGCAATATGGATGTATGATGCGGGACTCCCTTTTAATTGTGTCACTTACAAATCATTTGATAAGTTTATTAAGACAATAGGACAACATGGCCCCGGAATGAAGCCTCCTACATTCCATGAAGTTAGAGTTACTCACCTAAAAAAAGAGGTGGAGAAAGTGGAAAAAATTGTTGATGAGCATAAAGTGCAATGGACAAAGTTTGGATGTTCCATTATGATGGACAAATGGACGGCACGAAATGGTAAAATAATCATCAATATTTTGGTGAATTCTCCAATCGGTAGTGTATTTCTTGGTTCTATTGATGCTAGCAATGGATCTACTGATTCCACTAAAATGTACAAGTTGTTTGAAAGCACTATTGAAAGAATTGGACCGGGAAATGTTGTACAAATTGTCACCGATAATGCTAGTGAGAATGTTAAAGCGAGAAGCATGATGATGGGTGCGTACCCACACATTTATTGGACTCCATGTGCCGCTCATTGCATCAACTTGATGTTTGGTGACATATTCAAGGTTAAGCCATATGCTTCTGGTAATATCACTCTCCTATCCTCTAACTTTCTTTATAGTCATTATTTAATACTCATTAACTACTAATTACTATAATCTTACTTTAACAGTTTTTAAGAAGGCCATCAGAATCCATTCTTACATTAGTCAAAGGCCATTGTTGTTAAACTTGATGAGAAAATTCACCAAGGAAAGAAATTTGGTGGAACCGGCCAAGACAAGATTTGCAATGGCCTTCTTGACTTTAAGAGCTATGTACATACAAAGAAAAAACTTGAGAACTTTAGTCCTCTCAACCGAATGGACTTCAAGTAAATTTGCAAAGGAAACTTTGGGGAAAGAAGTTGCCAATCTTATTATTTCTGCCCACTTTTGGGATGATGTTGTTCGAGCACTTACAGTTTGTGGCCCTTTGACAGAAGTGCTTCGTTTGGTGGATGGGAAGAAAAAACCACCAATGGGCTATATTTATGAAGCAATGGATAGAGCCAAAGAAACTATTACACGGGGTTTTCATGGAGTTAAGAAGCAATATGAGAAAGTGTTTGAAATTATTGATGCAAGGTGGTCAGACCAACTCCATCGGCCTTTGCATGTTGTAGGCCATGTTTTGAACCCAGGATTGTATTAAGCTCAAGAAGAGGGAACTTTACTACAGAGTCTGTGGAATGAGTATTATGCATGTGTTGAGAAGATGATCCCCGATACAGCAATACAAGATTTACTAGTCGCTGAGCTTCCTAGGTACAAAATAGTGGATGGACTATTTGGTTGTGGTCCGGCTAAAAGAGCTAGAGACACAATGCCATCGGGTAAGTGAGTTGATTTAGCTCTTACTTTATTTGACTTATTTATACTCATTAACCTTTAAATTTATTTTATTATAGTTGAATGGTGGTCACTATTTGGTAGTGAAACACCAAACTTGCAAAAATTTGCCATGAAAGTATTAAGCCTAACTTGTATCTCATTCGGATGTGAGCGAAATTGGAGTGTGTTTGAACACGTAAGTAAAAAATTATATCCTAATTTCCATATTATATTATTATCAATATCTATTAGTTAATATCTATAACTTATGCGCAGATTCATTCCAAAAATAGGAACAGGCTTGCACTATCGCGTCTTAATGATCTAGAGTACATTAAGTACAATAGAACATTGAAACGTCGTTATGATGCTCATGATCTCATTGATCCAATTCGCTTGGATAACATTGATGATTCAAATGAATAGTTGGGTGCCCCAAAGATCAAGAAGATGAACTAATATATGAGGATGATGATCTTACATGGGGTAGTGTTGCTACGGCAATTGGAGTTGATGAGAGTATCTATCATCTTAGGGGACTTTCTTCAAGATCAAGAGCACTTGACAAGGGCAAAGGAGTAGAAACTACATCTACAAGTTCAACTTCAAGTAGGACTCGGACACTAATTGATGAAGACTACGAGGAGGAAGAAGATAAGGAGCAATATAATGATGTAGAGGATGTTGATCTTCAAGAGTTGGATAGTTTTGAAGAAGAATGGACTTTTAGAGTTCTAGTATTGTCTTTTGAATTATTGGGTCTTTAAAGTTCTAGACTTTTAGTATCTACTTTTAGTTTTTGAATTGAAATATTTGCTAATATATGTTATTGTTATTAAGATTTTGGATATTTATATATGCAATTAAATATTTTTAATTTTTGGTATTAATTGGCGCCTCGTTTCAAAAAGGCAAGCGCCTCGCCGCGTGGCGAGGCAGGCCCTTGTCGCCTTTTGTCACCTCTCGCCGTCCAAAACACTACTCGAGGCTCCAGGTTTTTGGGATCAAGCAATGAATATTGCATTGAAACACTTGACCTGATTCGAATGAAAATATTGGATGGTGTTGGTGACATCTTCCTTCAATAGACTCCAAAAAGTCTGATATAACACCATTGGAAAGCCATCTGGACCAGATGCTTTATCCACAGCACACATATTCAAGCATTCCACTATTTCTTTCTCCTCAAAAGCTCTCTGTAACCAAGCATGTTCCACATCAGTGATCCTTGCAGCCTCGTGTACTATAAAATCAGGTCTCCAGCTTCCTGTCTCCTTACATAGATCTTTATACTAGTTTTGCACAGCCTCTTTAATATTCTCTGGGTCTTGGATAATAGTGTCATTCACATTCACTTTAAGTTGCTCCATGGAATTGAATCTCTATTTGAAGATGCAATTCTATGGGAAAATTGTGTTCTTATCACCATGTTTTAACCATTGAACCCTAGACCTTTGCTTCCAAGCAATTTCTTCCTTTTTTGTTACCTCTTCAAACTCCAATGTCAAGTTTGCCTTTTGCACTAATTCATCATCTGTGAGTGGTCTCTGTTCTCGGACAGTTTCCTGATAGGATATTTGATTAAGGACATCGTCTTTTTTCTGTTTCCAATTCCCCCTGTTATATTTGCTCCACTCCTTTATCGTAGCCTTGAGCATTTTAAACTTCTTAGCAAGAACATAACCAGGTCTGCCTTTCACCCTGAAAGACTCCCACAATTCTTTTACTTTGTCCTTAAATCCATCCACTTCAAGCCACCAGGTCTCAAATTTGAAGTAGGTCTTTTTCCAATCCCAATTCCCACAGGTCAAAAGAATGGGATTATGATCTGATGCTAGTCTAATAAGACTGATTTGCTTTATCTAAGAAAACACATCTCCCCACACAGTGGGGTGAAGAAATCTATCTATTCTGGATGCACACTCAAGATCTTCCCCTCTTTTCCAAGTAAAAGATCCTCCAAATAAAAGGAGGATCCACCAACTCCGATTCTTCAATGCATGATGAAAATTCAGTCATAACTCCACTTATTCTGGTGCAATTGGTTCTCTCGGATGGAAAGCTGGTGATATTGAAGTCCCCACATACTACCCAAGTCCCATTGAAACTGTCTCTCGTATCTTTCAGCTCA
Source organism: Solanum stenotomum (assembly GCF_019186545.1). NCBI lineage: Eukaryota > Viridiplantae > Streptophyta > Magnoliopsida > Solanales > Solanaceae > Solanum > Solanum stenotomum. The sequence goes on from NC_064293.1 coordinate 6,366,743, forward strand.
TGTGATAGTGTTCTCCTTATTACTCTATTACAGTCAACACATACTGCATCCATTTAATCCCCTTACATTCCAAGATACAATCTTAACTTTCATTGATAACCAATGGTAAGAGCTCTCACAGTGGATCTTGGTTCTCCATCCTTGAAATTCATATCAAAAAATAAATTTCTGACCTCTTTGGAGGAAAACTATGTTATTGAGATTGGCCTTAGAACCCTCCCCCTGCTTCATCTCCCTCTCCCTTCTCTGATCTAATTTCATCAAGAGGGCATAAGCTTCTTTTTTGCACCCTTTGATGTCAACTCCATGCTGTTGACACAACTTAATCATGTCAGATTGCACCCAACCTGATGCCTTTGCCGCCAAATGCACTGTTAACAATTTGTAAAGGAGCAGGATCTTCCTCAGTGTAAATCACTGCCAGGGCTTTAGAAAAATCTTCCTCCTCTATACTCTGTTCTATTGATATTGTTTCTTCAGCAGAAACTATTGATTCCCCTTGCATGTATTTCTCTGAGTTATCACGAACAACCAGAACGCCCCCATCACCCCTTTGTTTTTCTGACCCTTTTGAGCTTGATCATAACTCTCTATTTCTCCTTCGAAGATGACCAAACTAGGGTAACCAAAATTCTCTTCTGGTAAGAAGTATGTTCTTTACAAAAGGCTCTAAAGAATTAATTGGAATTTTGATTGGGTCTTCTTGGGTATGATGATTATGGCATGAAATGAGTTTAAATGGAGAAACATGGTTCGTAGGATTCATACACGACCCTACTAGTTTGGGGTTGAGGCACAGTTGTTGTAGTGTAATGCTTCTATAATATGCACAATTGAATTCTAAGTCAAAACAATTGCATTCACCAAAAGTTAGATGTAATAAGCTTATAACTTAGAAAGGAATAAAAATTATTTGATACATCAGTTGTCTTAGTTCAAATTTTACAACGTTTAAGTTGAACTTAAGGTATTTTTCATATCAACCAACTTATCCAATTCATTTAGTAGCGACTGATGGATGAATCATGAATATTTCTCCCCATTACCGTAGATACCAAATGAATTAATCATCAAAGAACCTCACTTAAAGGATGATGGTAAGGAATTCTTGAGGTGAACCGCAGAGTCCGCCTACCGTACTTCTAGTTTTCTGCTTAATCAGGAATTCATTAATTAATATTCCCGAATATAATTTCTGTGAAAAATCTACCATTTATCAGCCAAAGACAACCCAGACCATAGGATGGTGTTATTGTTTTCAGCCTAGATAGTTTTTAGAAGGTTAATCCACGCTGGGTGAATACTTAGAAAGTTTACCGAATTCATTTAAACCACAGTTTAACATAACATCTCTCAAGAAAATCAAAATGTTAGATTATCTTCTTCGACAGTAAAACACAATATACTTACACAAAACGATAGTATATACCTCATTGAAATATCGTATAAGAAGATTTTTAGTAATCCTTCCAATTCCAGATCCACAATCTGCACGAATTGAAGCAAACTGCCCACACATTATAAACCAATAAACTTGAAAAATATAATATACTATTGTTATCAATTTTGCAATTTGAAGCAAACAAAGAGTTCTCATAGGCACTAAAATCAGCAAATAAGTCCTCAGCAATGCTCAAGTTCTTTTTTAAACTGTGTACTGAGGTGTAGATAGGCTGCAGAAGTTAGTTTATGAGTTTTCTTAAGAAACCTTGATAGCAGAGTAAAGTTTGTCTAATGCTCGCCTCCATTTCAATTTATATGGCAAATTTTGATCGGGCATGGAGTTTTTAGTAATAAGAGAGACTTTTGGCACCTAGCGTAGTACCCTTAGAACTTGTGATCTTCAATATGTCATGACATTTCTATGGCTACAAGAGCATATCATTAAGGCAAAAAAGAAAAGTTTGAAGCTAAAGTTTTTCTAAATACTGAGAGATATTATTCTTTTTGAAATAGAATAAAAAGGAAAGATTTTCACATAAAACTAAGCAGATGGTGTAAGAAATTTGTCCAAAAATTCTAACTCAGAGACAACTTCACTTGGCCGGTTGGCCCTTTAGCAATGGTTTAGAGATAGCAATGGCAGAATGAGAAGTTTGAAGCTAAAGATTTTCTAAATTTAGAAAGGTGTTATTCTTTTCTAAGAGACTAAATAAAAAGGAAAATATTTCACATAAAATGAAACAGAGGGCGTAACAAGTTTGTCGAAACAAATTTAAATCAAAGAGACTACTTCATCTCTGCCCTTTAGTAATGGTGTAGAGATAGCAATGGTATAAAGTTCTAGTCTTGAGTGCTTTAGGGTGGAGAAATTTCTTCCATGAAAAAAAAATTCTGATGTAAATATTTCAAACGACATTATTTTCTTAGTCAGCATAAGAAGCATAACTTTGAGGTGATATTAGATGTGATTGTGGTTCTTTTTTTTTTATAAGGAATGGTTTATTAAGAATGTACCAAGATGGTACTAAAAAGATACAAACAACCTGCAGGGGATGGACATGCAGTCAGTTACATCCTGCTTCCAAGCAAGTTAAGAAAATTCAGATATCTAGGGTCATCATTCCAAGAGAATGAAATGATAGATGGAGACGTTACATATAGAATCAAAACCGGATGGTTGAAAATGAGAAATGCTACTACATATAGAATCAAAATTGGATGGTTGAAAAGGAGAAATGCTACTACATATAGAATCAAAATCGGATGGTTGAAAAGGAGAAATGCTACTAGAGTGTGTATGATGCAAAGATGCCTACCAAAGTTAACGGCAAATTTACGAAAGACCAGCAAAGTTATATGGGAGTGAATATTGGGTTCTAAGTCCAGCACATCCATAAGATGAGTGTCGCATATGTGGGATACTTAGATGATTGCGCGACCATAGAAGTTTAGACAAAATAAAAAATGAACATATAAGCCAAAAGGTGTGAGTAGCACAAATTGAGGATAAAATGATAGAATGTCTACTTAAAATGGTTTGGTTATGCCTTGTGTCAACCTTCAGATAAACCAGCCCGTAGAGTGAAGATGTAAAAAGACAACAGGGTAGACCTAAAATCACATGAAAGGAAGTTGTCTCGAAAGACCTACAATCTTCGAATCAGCACAAACATACCAAAAGATAAGGCACAACGGGAAAATTTTGTATAGGCAATACCAATTTGTCGGAAATTCATTTTCATGACCAGGAAATCTATCGGGTGCCAACCCTTATAGTTCAATTGCAACCTTTTGAAATTTGAGATAATGGCCCCTTCCCTCTGGCTTTCTTTACTTAAATACCAGGATTCATTTGCACGGCACAGAACCTCAGTCTTTGGTTTTTTAAGAGTCTTTTATCCCTATTAGAAATTCTTATGCCAGTAGAAAATATTTTATTTTTATTTTGCATATTGTTTATTTGAGTCTTTGAGATGAATTTAAGTGGAGTAGATGGGCAGTGAGGATTCATACAGCCCAAGGCACTTTTTGGGATAGAAACATACTAGTTGTTATTGTTGAAATTATTTTCTGAATCATTTTTCAATGTTTTAGATATAAGCGTACCTAATTTGTGGCCCTTGTACAAGGTGTATGAAGGGGATGAGAATAATGTCTTGATGATATTTCTAGATATTAATTGTTGACAACAACATCCAAATGTTTATTGAAACAAGTAAAATTGAATATGAGTTGGAATATTTATAGTTGAAAGTAACTTTTATGACAAGGTAACTAAACATTGAAAAACATATTTTTTTGATAAGCAAGAAATTCCTGAGAACCATTTGTACAGTTTGAAAGTCGGCGAATAATCGACTCGGCCCTTTACCCTTTTCCACTTAATACTGTGCTTTATGTGTAGCAAGGTTTGAGGCCCATATTGTGCGCAACACTGAAAAACACTCTTGTTGTAAAATATATTTTACTAGGGAACATTTTCTGTTGTGCCAAACAGAGTAGAAGTCCGACTTATTTGGGGAGTTTTTGCCAAGAAATAAACTTAATCTTACGATGAAATACTGAGTTCTCATTAGTTTTCCACTGAGATTAAGAGATAAAAGAGAATGGAAGGAGTACCGAGAGCTACGAGATGGCGGCCTCTTCCAGCATCAGGGAACCTTTCAGCCAAAATGGTGTTGAGAAAATCCTCACTTGCCTTTATATCAGGCGTATTCACATGCCCATATCCACCCAGCACTCCATCCACTGTGGCTTCCACGCCCTTCACATACCAACAAATCAAAATCAAAAAGAGAATGCAACAAGGAGTAGCTTATATGAATTCTCACTAAATAAAGGGTCTCTTACTTGCCAGTAATTGATGCCTTTGTTGTACCACTGGAACTTCTTCTGGGGATCACCATCCCCTACTTCTTCTCTCCACATCTCCTCCGCGTTTTTAAACGTACGGCCGTCGGAGTCTAATCCGCCGGTTTCCATTTGTGTCAGTGGCCGAGAAGGAAACGCTCTCCTTGCTCCTGATTTCGGCGCTACAATATTACAAAAGCTTGGTCGGCTACTGAGAAGAATAGGGGCTTTTGCTGTGCCCATATTCAAATCTACTCTCTTAACATATTCCTATTTTAGTTTTGATAGTCACGCAGACGTTAAAGTGACGGATTGGATTGAAACAAAAAATATTGAAATCGGATGGATTAAAATGGAAAAATTAGCTAATTAGTCAAAAAATTTAACATAATTATTATAAATACTAGGTAAATTACCTACTTCGCATGGGATTGAACTATTTTATTAAGCTTACATATGATCATTCGGTAATATTCATATTTTCGATACATACACTACATTGTCAAGAACATTTTATCTTAAGACTACGTGTTCCTCCGAAATCTTAAAGTGCTATATTTTTAATTTTTATTTTTGTTATACAAAAATTATGAGTTCTAGAGAGATTTTAAGTATAAGAAAGAAGTCTAAGAAAATTTCCATAGAAATAGTTGGTCAGAAGTAGTGAAATTTGTTAAATTACAAAAAGTTATAAAGAACAATATTAAAGAAGAGACCAAAAAGCCTTGAACAACAACACTCACAAGTAAAGTGGAACATTCCCACTAGGTGCAAACAATTTCTGAGGGTCNAAAATTATGAGTTCTAGAGAGATTTTAAGTATAAGAAAGAAGTCTAAGAAAATTTCCATAGAAATAGTTGGTCAGAAGTAATGAAATTTGCTAAATTACAAAAAGTTATAAAGAACAATATCAAAGAAGAGACCAAAAAGCCTTGAACAACAACACTCACAAGTAAAGTGGAACATTACGTCCATACAAGTTTGGATTATCACCCTTGATTTGGAGTCATGTGGAGTAGCTTGGAGTTCGAATACTAGGATGAGATCTTGGCGTTCGGAGTTACTAGTCTCCATCTGTTTTGGCTAGACTTCGTTTATATATATATTAACATCCATTTTTGACCGACCTATAATCCATCTCTAGATTGCTATTCGATAAATATATTTCAAAACCTACTTTTTTCAGTTATATGCTTGAAATTATGTTATAAATTTTATATATACTTTAGTATTCATATTTTACAAAATTATTATTATTATATTTATCAATTGCTAAATTTGAAATAATTATTTTGTTTTTCAAAGCTTTACGTATCTTTTTCAGATGGATAATATATTAAGTGTATTTATTTATGTAAGAATTTACTATTATTCATTTATTTAAATATGTGTATTATACCCTATTTTAATTAAATAATGATCAATTTAATCTTTCTCCAAATTATTTAAATCATAACCTATTCTTTCCAATTTATTTCAATTCTAGCATTCTTTATTTAATTTTTAGCCAAATCCTATACAAGAATTTGTCAATTTTAATTTATTTTGTTCCAATTTTAATTCCAAATTAATCACAACCTTCTCAATCCGACGGAAGATTAAATCCTACTATTTTCCCTTTTCTATTACCCTAACAACTAAGCCAAATTATCTCAATACACGTTCCTTCTTTCCAAAAGAATACCATCGCTTCTTCTCCTTGTCTCTTCCTCTCTTACGCCGCCGCTCCACTTTCACAGGCTCCGACAAAGCTCCACAGGTGGAACCCCCCCATGAACTGCCATCTCCGGCAAGAAACAAGTGTTGCTTCACCCTCTCTGTCCCCTTCTGTTCCATTATCTCTCCCATTCCCTCCACTTCTTCACCCCATCTCTAGTGAAGACCACTAGTCGCCCCTTTCTCTTGCCTCTCTCCCCTTCCGGTCTCCTTTGCCTCCCTCTTCTTGCTCTCCGGTCATCTTCATTGACAAAAGAGACCAACAACAAAGCTCTTTTCCACCAGTAATTACGGCACCATAATGAGTGTAACTAGATCGATCGGAAGATTCACGAATCCATTTTGTTTAAGACAGATCGTTTTTAGGAATGTCCTAGGTATGTTCCTCTAACCTAAGTGTCACCTCTTCCCTCCAATTCTCTGTTTTTGATTCGTTAAGTTTGAGATTCATTGATTTATCTTGTTCATTACCATTTAAGTTTTTAGGCTTCTTGTGTTGAAACTTCAATTCTTGAGAATTTGTATAATCGGTGTTCATCTATGACCAATCTGCTATTTCTCAGTTTTGGCTCCATTCAAATGATGTTCTAATAATCCATTAGATGTGTTGTTATTGATTTGTTCCCTTTGAAATTCGAGTTGATATAGTTTTACATGATTTGCTTTTGTTGATTCTCAAAATGCTTAGAAATACTATTAGTATTTGCTTATTTTAGGTAACTTTGATATGTAAGTGATATTATCGTGCTCCAATCTTCCATTTAGTTCCATCGCATTGGTTGATTTAGAATATTTCCGTAATTTAAGTTAATTGTGGTAAGGTTGTCACTTTTAAAAGAATGATTATGTTAAGAACTTGATATTTGGGTACTCTTTGGTCACTTTAATAAGCTTAAGTCTTTCCTTTTGACAGTAACAACATGTTTGGACAACTATTGATGTTATGTCTTCCTTATTAAATTTTAGTTTCGTACATATATGATTTTGGTAAATTTTAATATGCTTTCTTTTTCTTAATTGTGATTTACTGCTTTCTATCCATAAGCATGAGATTTACTCGTGCTATTCATGGTAAAATATGGCAGGATTAATTGATTTATTTGGGCGAATTTCTTAACCTATTTATAGTAACACTGATCTAATTTTTGGCTTGAACTGATTTTGCTCATCTTAATAGGATAAATTTTTCTTTGATTGATTTTTTCCAGATTTCTCTCATTATGTCTGTGATTGACTATATTCTTTTATATATAAGCATGGCCTACTGCTCTTCTTTGGAGACTTTTTTACACTCTAGACATGCAAACATTTTTACTTTCTCATTTGAGTATACTCTCAAAAGCACTAAAGATTCTGGCGTATTACTGAAAGAAGTTTCTTCATTTTGGCTACTACACGAGGTTTGGCTTCAAGTTTTCATACAAGTTTTGCGTTGCTTAGTAACTTATCTACGTATCTGGTTAGTAATTCTTACTAGAATAAGTTTAACACTTGCATATAGTATAGTATTACTTTAAGGTTTTTTGCACAAATTTATATTAACTTTAAAGGAAGTGTCCAAGTGAGTTTTGTTTTACTTTTGCCTAGTATTAGATATGTTTCACCTTTTCATAACTTTTGATTGATATGTGAAGTCTTTGTTTTGAAAATTTAGATTATTAATTGTTATTTTATTTGACTACATGAATATAATTGTCTGCAATATTATTATAGTTTAATATGAAGTTTAAAGACATATTTAAGAGAACCTGTGGATGGGGCTTACCAGATGGAGTCAACTTTGCTTAAATTTTTATTCTTTTGTATTACTTGTTACTTTTGACCTGTAAAAATAATTTAACGAAACTCTACTCTTTGTATATATTAAATATTTGGGGACTATCTAAGGGGGAGGGAAACTAACGTGCTACTTGTGTTTATCTTCTATCATAATTTATGTGTGGCTTTAGTACATAAATATCCCTATATGTGTTAACTATTTAAACATATAAAATCATGTGCCACTAACTCTCTGCTAGGACTCAATTTTAAATGGTAATTTAAAGGCAATTTCAAGGTAATTTCACAGACTCTGTTTAATTAAGAGTATTCTGCCTATTGTTATTATCATGAATATTACCTAATATTGTTTACTTTCACATATAGTATTTAAAGAAAAATGGTCTACTATCAACATATTAATTGCTTAATCTTAGCATGGCTTAATGGTCTACTATCAGCTTATTAATTGCTTAATCTTAGCATGGCTTAATGGTTCACTACCAATGTGTAATCAAGTCCTTCTTACATATACTTTTATAATTATGAAAATGTGCCACTATTGCTTCTTAGTAAAAACCTTAAATAAATCTATATCATGCTCCCCTCATTCCAATTGCTAATCAACTTGTTGTTGTGTTGTTGAAATAGTCTAAAAGCCTAACTAGTTATAACGTGCCCTTTGTTAGGTATCATAATTTAGGATTATCGCTTTGATTTTTATCACAACATATTTAAAATGGCCTTTGTCAAGTTTTGTGAATTACTCTGTATAAAACCATGTCTATATGAATTATGTAATATATTTATCATGTTAATTAATTAGATATCATGTCCATATGCCTTTGTTAAATAATCTTCAATATATTAATTCACATGGACATCATGCCTATAAGTTTTAATGCATTATGAAAAGCTTGCATGCTAATAACTAAAATTTTCATAAATGTATTTCTTTTATTACAATTAGCCTATTAAAATTGTCCCTATTGTCTCACTTTGCTTCCACATTATTCAAGTTTTGCACTATGACTTATATATATGATTATGTATGCACACACAACTCTATCATGATCCTTCACTACTTATTTGTGTTTTCAAGCATGCTAAATAGCTAAATTAGAGGCCCATTTAAGACTTTATGTGCTAAGTCTTTGTCCTACCTATTTTGCTTGACGCTTAAGGTCTAATTAGGAATCTTATGATTTGTTTAAGTCTAAAACCTACCATTTAGTTATCCCAATGTCTCTTGGGCATTAAGTTGGGACGCGAGACACCTTTTAGGACGTCTAGTTTTATGATTTCTTTAGTTTTCTTTAGGATTTTAATAATAAATGAACTTAGGAGGGAGTAGGGGTAGATAGGCCCTTTTAGAAATGATGTAAGTTGACTCGAGCAAAAAATGATAAACTCTAATTTGCCTTTCGATTAATAAGCCGGACGTTGATCCGAGAAGGATAGTTTTAGATTTAAGTTTCATTTTTCTTGTTTATTATTTGTATTTATTTGGGGTAATAATTAATTTAAAATAATATTTATCCCATATATTTGTAATGATTCTATCTTCTTGATTATCTTCTCTATTTATGTGTTCATGTTTATTTCTGACTTGTCTTATAGTTAATTTTCTATCTCTATCACTTAGTTTAATTTACCAATAAATAAATAAATAGTGACCTTATTTGCCACATGTATAACCCCCACAAAAATGTATGAGATACGACTTGGATCTACATTTGTGGACCTCAAAAGGTTCTTAACACCTTTTGTTTGAGGTAATTTGAACATTGATCACTAGTTAGTTGACCCTTTTAAATTAATTTAGTATTAGTTAGGTTCCCAAACACACATTTTATTTGTTAGGTAGTGACTCTTTTTTAAATTAAATCCTTAAAGAGTTGTCACACCGTTGAACAACCCATTTTGTGAAAAAATGGGGCGTGACAGCATGACGACACTACTAGAAATAATCCTAAAAGATTTGTCACGTCATTGCAAACCCATTTTGCAAAAAATAAGGCGCGACACTTATTCTTTATATTGTATTCAAAGATAGCCTATACTTATTTTGTATTTGTAAAATTCGTGTACTCTTATTTTGATTAGACACTTGATTACTAATTGATGGTAGGTCTTCAGATGGTTCCTTGTATTACGTTTCTGTTGATTACCCTTTCTTTGCTTGGTTATAAGCCTTATGCTTCTTGTTATCAACTTTCGCTTAGTAGTTCGTTGCCTATGGCTCCAAGGTAAGGGTTAGGCTTACCTACTAGTTGGGTGCAGTAGGTGCCATAATGACCCAAGAAATTGGGTCGTGAGATGTTGGTATTAGATCTATAGGTTGACCGACATCGTTGGGATGAAAGCAAATGCACAATAGAGTACTTTGTATTGGTGTAGAGACATTCGTATCCTATCTTTGGGATGCTATAGGGAATTCTTAGGAAATTCTACCTTTGATTCCTTATTGTGTACTTTCCTTTTGATTAAACTCTAAAACAACCACTTTAGAATCTACTCTCTCTTAGATGGAGAATACAAGGTACTCGATGGACAAAGATGGAGCATAACATATTCCATCCGAGTTTCAGCACATGGTCGGGTTAGAAGGCCTTAGTCGGGCATGATTATTGAGGTCAGAGGTGTTTTTCAGCATTCAGAGAGCTTAGGATCGACCCAAGCTTTGATATGATCATTGACTACCTCGATTCCTCGAGATTGAGTGTTAGAAGGTTCGAGTTTCTTCTAGGGTACAACACATGTAGGTGTGGTTCATGGTGCAGCGGGTGCTTCATAGGGCAAAGTTGGGTCGAATGATCCCAATAGGGTTCGTAATCTATTTTTGAGTATGTAATGGGATTTCTAGAGTGCGATAGGCTTAGTCCCACATTGTATTCTTCAGATTGAGATTTGAGTTAGGGGTTCATTAAAGGGTTAACTTTGCCATTTTGGTTAGTGTCGGAGCATCTGATATTCGTAGCATCTTCCTTTCCCCAGGTTGTTAACCATGTGAAGGGCATGTAACAGGCATGTATTGAAGCTTAGAAAGATAGTGGTAGGATGTCTTACCATCAGTACAACAGTCAAAACATTCCACTTTGAAGTAGGTGTGAGTTGAGTGAGGGTTATCTCCTTTCTCAACCTATCAGGCCTATAGTAGTGGCATATCAAGTTCTAGGGATGAGGTAGGTCATAGTACCTATGGAAGGCAAAGCTCCAATAAAACTTCTTATGGTGATCATTTTGGACCTACAAGTGTTGGGTCGCATATTACTCTAGTTGGGTCTTTATAGCAGGTTACTCTTGGTGATAATTTTTATGAGTATGGTGAGGTAGGCCACTATGTCAGAGATTGTCACATGAGTGGTTTAAATCTTAGCAGAGGTACGAAAGGCAGCTCATCGCGTTGTTCATATCGAGCTTCAAAATTTAGGGGTTGCTATGATTGTGGAGAGTTTGACCACGATTCAAGAGAGTGCTCCTTGTTAGAGTTGATATCCTGGGCATTGCCAACATATGATATTCCCTAAGCTTTAGTGGATGGACTTTTTTGTATCTATGGAGATCATGGCATTAGCTTAGAGTTTGTCCCCAATGTGGCACCATGATTAAAGGTATTTAGAAATGTAAGTCTTTTGGGTTGATATCACTTTCAGTCAGAGGTGGTCCTATTGGTATTTCTTTTTCTATTTTAGGTGTCAAGGTTGAGGTCGAGCATGATCCATTCTATGTTTCTACGAACCGATCAAAGGCCGAGGCTCCTAGTATTCCTTCTTTGGATGTGATTTTGTGGTCCTATCCATTTGTTCTTATTTTGTGATTTGGGGTTTTCATGCCCATTCAGGTTCATTTGGCTTGTTATGATATCTTGATTTATGTATGTGATTTGCCTCATGTAGTTGACTGATTAGTAGTTGATCAACTAGGCCATGTTTCATTGATTGGGAGTAGTGGTTGAGTAACTCTTTGTGCCTTTGGCTTGGTGGTTTTGTTGTGTTGGTGATCTTGGGATTACTGGTTTCTTTTTTTTCCACCCTTGGTTTGTGTTCTCACTATGATGTCAATTCTTTTTTATAGGTGGTTAGACCATATTTTCCAGTTGAGGTTTGTGTGTTGTGGGGCCTAGTTGGCTTAGGAGGTTGCCTTAGTTGTATGTCGTCCATTTTGAGTATTAATTTCGAGATTTCTAGCTGTCAAAGTTGTGTCAGCGGTAGTTTAGCCTTTTGATATTTGTGGTAGTCCTTGTTGGCCACTTTCTTCTTTTGCCTTTTTCTTATTCACAATTGTGAAGTTGTGTTTTTGCATGATCGGCCTTTTTGGATATTTCTTCATCCGAGTGGTCTTGGAGTTTGGTTATGGCTAGCCGAAATTTGGAGGTATGATTTCCTATTTTACCTTGTTGTTTCTTTCATTATTTTGCAGTGAGTGTGTTGATATCTGTTGAGATTAGTTTATGATTTTGAGTCGGAGTAGTGGCGTTCATCAGTGGCTTAAGACTCTAGAGGCTATGGGAAAATGGGATTTTTCTAAGAAGGTTCATCTTTATGATGAGGTCAAAGTAATTTGTGGAATCCATGATTTGGTTCTTGTTCAGAATAAGGTTTGCTTTTAACTTGCTTGATAGCTTACGTGGTTTGTGATAGGAATTGGTACCCTTGGGCCACTACTGTCCAATTGACAACGTTGATACACCATCTACCTCTTTGGGTTTCCTTAGATTGAGTGGTTTGCTCAAATTTGTGGTGGGAGAGTAGGTTGTGGGCTTATGGTGTCGATATTTTTTAGAAGTACCTTGCTTGGAGTAGGTCAGTGGAGTCGAGCGCAGTGCAACCTTGTCATTCGAAGGATGGTCATCTTTTGTATCAGCGTTGATAGCTTCAGAAGGTTGTGTCTCAACTGGATTTTGTTGGTTTTTGAGAGTTCAAAATGGATTTTTGTCTTTGCCTTGGGCTAGCTTCCTTATTTTGTCGGATGTCATTCCTCGATGTTCAAGTGGAACATGTAGTTCTCCTGAGGTTTGGGTTATGCTGGAGATATCCATGATAATTAAGGATCAATTAAACACTCTTGATTTTTAGAAGATGATAGATTTGGAGCATAAGGTGAGTATTTCAATTGGTGAGTTGGCTTCCTTATGCCATTTCCCTATGTTTTCTCATTTCGGTGGTTTCAGTATGGTGTTAGTTTTCTTAGATGAATTTGGTGCTTTAAGGCAATTTTGGTTCGAATGGAAGCAAGCTAGAGCCCTAAAAGGAATTAGAGGAGTTTTGGGAGTTTTTAAGTGGACTTGAGGATTTTCCTCTTAGCCTAAGTTCTGAGTTGGCGTTGTTCGATTCAAGAGGGTGTCAGTGGTGGTCTGGCGGAGCATGTGAACCTAGTATCCTCATCTTTTCATGCCTTTAGGCTATAAATGTCCTTCTACTTTCACAGAGTAAGTCCTTTTAATAGTGGATGTGGTAATGACACTCCAAGTCATTTCTTCTATTTTTCGATCTTTTCAGCATTTGAGCCTTCATATAGCGACCACAAGTCATTTTTGACTTTATAGGGCTATCAGTTCGGTCGCCAGGTCGTTCATTTTTTCTTTATGAAAGTTTCTGTATTTTGGAGCCTTTGAAACTTGAATAGTTGATTTTAGTTAAAAGTTAATGAATACAACATTAGAATGTAATTCTAATGGTTTCATTGGCTCTAAAAGGGCCATTTTAGGCTAGGGGCATGGTTGGTTGGGCCCCAAGGCTTTTGGTACGAGTTTGTGACGTTAGACGTTTTAATTTTGAAGCTTAAGCCAAAGTTTGACTTTGGTTAATATTCTTGGTAAATGTACTTGGATGAGAATTTTCTTAGCACGGTTAGCTTCGTAATGTTGATTTTATCATGGACGACCCTTCGTGTAGTTGCTGAGGCTTATAATTTCATTCTGATCCCTTTTGTCGATTTTGACTAAAAATGGTGCTTGGGTGTGGGACCTATTTTTCTATGAGAAAACCTCATTTTGAAGCCACTTTTCAATGAGACACCCTCAAATGGAAGTTTGGATGGTTCTGTTGAGTCTTGTTTGCCAAATTTAGTGGGGGTAGCAATCTGTTTATTTTTATTGGGTCTCGCATTAATCCCGAGGGTCCGTCCGGAGATCTCAAAAAATAGAATAATATAGTGTTGCTAAGGCAGAGTTCTATTGACCAAAATTTAGGATTTTAGTGACTGACTTTGACTTATAGCGACCAGATTGCTGCTATTTAAATCCCAGATTCCAGCTTCGACCCTCATTTCTTGAACCCAATTTCTTGAGCTATATAGCTCCTATTGAGCTGATTTTAGTTGCGTTGGTTTAGGTTTTTGCATGGCTACATGTTGGAGTGATTAGGGAAGCTGGAAAGTTGTCGTTTTGAGGTAATTTCTTCCCTAAAGTGAATGCCTAAGCTTTATTTTTGAGCTTTAATGTTGATTGTATTGCATGTGCAGTCTTAACACATTTCTAAGCTCGGATTAATCCTATTTTGGGGCATAAGTTCCTCAAGCTATTTTTGACCTTTTGACAGAATCAATTTTGGGATTCTTCGTGTGGGTTCTACATTCTTATTTTGACTCCATTTACAACTATTGCAAATTTAGTGTCCAAACGTTCGGAATGACATTGTGATCAATAATTTGATAGCATGGCATTGTCCAAAGGCATTTCATAAGTGGATAACTCATGTGTGGTGGATTCAAAGAGCGTGTGATTGACTTTGAGGTAGGCTTCAGTCTATTTTCTTGATTAGGCATTTTAGATGATGTGTAGTATAGATTGCATGTGATTTAGGATTATATTTGTTGCGTATTGGTTCCCCTACTATTCATTCTATCTTTTCTTTATTTCGTAGGATATTTGGTCCTTATGTGGGTGAGAGATCTTAGTTTAGGCTTGTAGCCTCTTTTTTGGTATAGATTAGCATGTTTGTCCTTGTTAGGTTTGATACATATGGCCTTAGGCAAGGTTTGAGCATTAGATGCCTTAGACTGTGTTTTATTGCCCTTGTAGTTGTGAATTACTCTCTCTAGGGGTTGTATTGGGTTGTTCATCTTGTGTTGTTGCTTGAGACTTTGGTGGCTCGTCATAGCCATAGGTTGGCACTAGCTGTGCTCAGTCATGGATTGGAGTGGTATGGTTGTGGTAATGCGTTGTCCCTTGAGTTGTTTCCCCATTTGATTTACTTGGTAGCTTTTCTTAGTCCCTTTGCTTGTTGTTTAGCGGTAGGATCGGTATGATCCTTTGACTATATTGTTGGGCCCGAGACCGTGTTTGAGGACCATCTTATTCCAAACAATTACTCTCCTTCTCAGTAGTATGGTTTGATTGGACTTATTTTTTATTTTATTGCTAGTGCCTTTTTTTCATTCTCACGTGTTTTGTGGTATGATCCTGGCTCATGCATTGGCCCATCATTATCATTCATGGAGAAATAGTGTTTTCACTCAACTTTTCTTCTACACTGGCTTTAACGGGAGTCGTACCACCTAGATCACTAGATTTATTGATTTCAAGAATTATGAGGCGTCATTGACGTGCTTGTTTTCTACTTGGGACATTAGAGGCTTCTAATATGTGCTCAGTTTTTACTTGACTAGCCAGCGCGTTGATGCCCTTTGTTGCATTGTTTTGGCTACTCAGATCCTCTACGGAGTTGATCCTTACTATTCGCAGATTAAAGGTTTAGTCTTATCCTCGATGTAGTCAATTTGTTGTAAGACGTGGATTCTGTCTCATCTGTGTAAAACACAAATCAACCTAATACCTTACTAAAATCTCCCTTTCGAGCAAATTTGGCAATTAGAACTGAGCCACAATTTCTCTTTCAAGCAAACTACAACAATCAAACATAAATTGCAGGCATCAAGCTATTTACCCACTTCAATTGATCACTTTCAAGCATCAATCAAAGATTTAGACTAGGACTAAGTTTGAAATCTTAGCCCATGAATTAATCACATTCTAAATAACTCAAATCCATGAATGTACAAAAGTAAAATAGAGCAAGACACAAGACCTACTAAATTAAATCAACAATCAACCTCATAATCAGACCCCTAGATTTGGGTTTTTAGCCAAGCATCATAAAAAGAAATGAAATTATACCAATGATATTTTCAGCATTTAACGTGTTGATGAAAATATGCAATATTTTTCAACATCTACTTCAATTTTAACTCTCAATTGTAAATTAGAAGAGTTGTTCAAAAATCCAAAACTAAAGAGAAAGGGTAAAAACTTCAAAACATCAATAAAACCTCTAATAGATGAATTCTTTGAAAGATAAAATCCAAGATCCATTTTGTCTCTCCTTTGGGCTATTTTTAATTTCCCTAAAAATTAGTGTGAAATTCCATAAGTGACATGTTCGGTGGTGTTAGTCGGGCTCACTTTTCTGATTCGACTAATCGTTATTTGCTCTTGAGCTCGCCTTTCATTTGCTTTAAGCTTCAAATGTTTGAACCTCAATTGGCGAACTCAATCGAGTCGGCATATCATATTAGGTGACTCTCTGAATACATCCTTGTTCGCCCATTGAACCTTCAATCTAACTAAGGAGTTTATCACCATCAACGATGGAACTTGTAGCTTGCCCAATAACTTCGGCGAATTGCCATTTCCACTTTGGCTCGCCAACCTTCCTTGAATATTTTCAAATGTACACCCTATCACTTTGGGCGAGGTACGACCCTTTAGGCGATACCCCCATTTGATTATGCGACTACCAGCTAAGAGTGTACACTTTTTTCAATGTTTTGACCTTTTTTCCCTAGATACATCCTTGCCTTGTCCTTTAGCCTTCATAGCTGTAAAACATCAAAATATCATCAAAATAGGACATAAATAGGCATTGAGGACACTAATTTTGAACTAAAAAGTCCTTAAATGAGTGGAAATCTACCACTCATCAAGTGCTAATTAACTAATGTTTTAACCTTTGACACTTGTGTTGAAGGCTATTAAATGAAATAAAGCGATGACCACTTGTTTGTAAAAAAAGAATTAATAATCTAGATTACATAACTTAGTCTTTTGGCATTTTCTGCTGAGGCATTAATTATTTTTTCCTCCTTTGGTTATAAGACTTACATCTTAGTTATCAACTGCTTTGATAATTCTAATAAGCTCCTTTGGTAGAATTTCAATAAATAAAGTAGAAAACACTGTTCTTTTCAGTTCATTCCAATCAGCTTCTCCTTTTATTTTTTAAAAATCTCTTTTGAGGAAAAACACACGGTTGAGAATCCAGATCAGAGCAAGGCCGTGAAAATGGTGTTTCTTTTAGGATTGAATCCTGACAACACGTTCAAAGAGAAATCTTGTTTGGTATCATGGGATCATCAGAGAGAAAGTAACATGAAATATGTTGTGAACCAAACTAACTACATGAGGGCCTATTGTTGGAAGGGATAAATGAGACTAACCAGTTTAAGATTAATGGAAGATTAAAATGTTAGGGAGTTTTATTTGGGATCCATACCCATCTATAAATTGGTTAAATAGGTCTTGGAGTTAACACAAAAGGGTTATGCATTTTGAAGAAAAATGTTTGTTTCTCTCTTCTTTTTCTAGGGTCTAAAAGCTTCTCATCCCAATTCTTATCTCTATCTTAGAAACTTATTATTTCAATGTTTCCATTGTATTTCAATTATTTGAGTATTGGAATTACGATTCTAAAGCTGTAATCATATTCCAATATTCTTGTTTATATAGTGAGGAGTTTGGGTGAATTATAATTTCGATAGGATTTAAATTCAGCGTGGATAAAGGCCAATGGTTAACGATATGAGAATGAACTTGTGCAATGCATATCGGCAAATCAATACAATGCTTTCAACAAAGTTGAAGTGGCTCTATCATTGGATAATTTTTCAGTATCCCCTAATCAGGAAGCTGGCCATCAACGTCATGCTGGGGATAATTTTAATTCACACTTTCTTATTCATGTCATTAGGCATGACATGTCTATTTGTTGTCTCATTCTTTGCTCTAGGTTAGATTACAGTGCCATTGCATCCTGAATCATAACTTTGAGCTTTACAGATTGCGGCAGGAAAATGGTGTGATTGAGCATTGGGTTTATTTCTCCTGCTAGGTTCTTTAATGGGATGTTTTCGACCCCCATCACTTTCATTGGATGCATCTGCCAACTATGAATCCCCGTGAATGATTTGTTTACTCTGACAAGGAGTTTTTCATAGTTAGTATAAAACTGCTTGTGTTTGGAAAGGAAATCTTGTCATGTTGAGTTATTTGTGCTAACTGCAAAAAACTCCTTTTCAGAGAAAACAAATCATTCACGGGGATTCATAGTTGGAAGACGACAGTGGTGGGAGGTCAAAAACATCCCATTCAAGAACCTGTCAGGAGAAATAAACCCAATGCTCAATCACACCATTTTGTTGCCACAATCTATAAAGTTCTCCGCTCCTGATTAATGAGTGAAGCTATTATTAAAGATGTTATGACATTGTAATCTGACCTAAAGCAAAGAATGAGACAATATATAGGCATGTCATGCCCCATGGCATGAATAAGAGTGTGGTAATCAGAATTAACCTCAACATGAAGTTGATGACCAGTTTCCTAATCAAGGGATGCTGAAGAATTATTCAATGATAGAGCCACTTCAACTCTTTTGAAAGCATTGTACTAATGCCGATATGAATTGCACAAGTTCATTCTCATATCATTACCCACTATCCATCTGCCATGCTGAATTTTAGTCTTATCAAAATCAGAATTCACTCAAATTCCTCACTATATTAATTAGAATATTGGAATGAAATTACAACTTTAGAACATAATTGCAATAATAAAGCAATTGAATTACAATGGAAATATTGAAATAATAAGTAACTAAGATAGATATAAGAATTTAGATGAGAAGCTTTTAGACACTAGAAGAAGAGGAGAGGAGCAAACATTTTTCTTCAATGTGCATAACTCTTTCGTGTTGACTCCAAGACCTATTTAACCAATTTAGAATTGGGCGTGGATCCCAAATCAAACTCCCCAACATTTTAATCTTCCCAATAATCTTAAATGGATCAGTCTCATTTACCCCTTCTAGCCATAGGCCGTCATGTAGTTAGTTTGGTTCATAACATATATCATGTTACTTTCTTTCTCATGATCCCATGATACCAAACAAGATCTTTCTTCTAACATATTATCTGGAGTCAATCCTAAAAGAAACACCATTTTCGTGGCGTTGCTCTGATCAAGATTCTAAACCATGTGCTTTCCCTCACAAGAGGATTTAAAAAATTAAAGGAGAAGTTGCTAGGAATGAACTGAAAAGAAAAATCTTTTCTACTTCATTCATAGAAATTCTACAAAAGGAGCTTATCAGAATCATGAACGAAGTTGATTACTGAGATGTAAGTCTTATAACTAAAGGAGGAAAAAATAATTAAATGACTCTCTAGAAAGTGCCAAAATAATTAAATGACTCTCTTAATGGCATTCAACACAAGTGTAAAATGTCATAACATTAGTTGATTAGCACCTCTCCATCCTTCCTGTCACGACCCCATTTTTTATGCCATGATGGCACCTACTACGCCCAACCAATAGGTATGCCTAACTCTTAACCCAGAGCCATAAGCAACGGGCTACCAAGCGAAAGTTAACAACAAGAAGCATAAAGCTTATAACCAAGCGAAAAAAGGGTAATCAAAAGAAATGTAAAACAAGGAACCATCCCAAAACCTGACATTAGTCAGTAATCGAGTATATAATGAAAACAAGAGTACAAGGCTTTTATAAAAACAAAATTAGTACAAGATGTCTCTCAATATAATATAAAGACTAAGCCTAGCCAAAACAGATGAAAACCGATAACTATGAATGCAAGGATCTCACCCTAGTATCTGAACTCTAAGGTTCTTCGCACGAATCCAAATCAATGACAAAACTCAAACTATGATCTACAAGTTGCAGAAGTGTAGTATAAGTACCAAAAATTGTACTTCATAGGCATCGAGCGACTGAGCTAAAAAGATAACACAATTATAAACAACAAGTAATAAGAAAAACATAGCACAAATAACTCAACATGAGATAACATGATATACAAGTAATAAGGAACAAAAATAGGACACAAGAAGTAAGGACTTTAGTCAAGAACGTATCTGGAATGCAAGCCAATAATCTAATCACAAGCAAACTAAGATACATAGTCAACTACTCAGGCTTAGGAAGACTAAAGCCACAATTCTAAAACATAAGCCTATTAGCTAACAAACCGATAACAACAAAGAATATAATATAGTCCAACAATAACCTAATCAGACCCAGAAGCTCAAAAGGTACAAACCACATATATAACCCAATCGACCCCCATAAACTAGAGATGCAATCA
This sequence comes from Solanum stenotomum, assembly GCF_019186545.1. Lineage (NCBI taxonomy): Eukaryota > Viridiplantae > Streptophyta > Magnoliopsida > Solanales > Solanaceae > Solanum > Solanum stenotomum. The sequence goes on from NC_064293.1 coordinate 6,386,891, forward strand.
ACAAATAAGTTTAGTGGTAATAGGAGATGCATATGAGTACATAGTATGAATTAGATCCATCTGTAACCAATTATATAGGCCTACCTCCCTATCATGCGGGTGAGGTAGGACCTATGCAACTCCCTCATTTGGTGCTATGGTATTCACAACCAAAGAGGCATAAAGGGGACGCGGGGAGTTTGTTGTCACGACCCAAGGTACCCCCTAGGTGTTACATGGCGTATATGACCCCGAGAGGACCCATACAAGTCACTTAGCATTCATAACATAAGAAATATAATGAAAAGACTTAAAAGACAATTTCAATACATGCAAGTTTATAAAGCAAAACGGAAGTTTAAACACTTGTCTCCTTAGCCATCTAGTACATAAGAATGAAATTCGGCCTAGCCCATACACCATGTCCAAAGTTGAAAGTAAGAAAGAAAACTGAAAACAATGAAAATTCATCCTCGAAGCATGAGGACTGACCAAAGCTCGAAATCTCTCAAATCAACTCCTGCCACGAAACTGAGAACCTTGTCTGTCGGACCCTACATTTGGGGAAATGTAGGCAAGAGTATGCATTAGTACAAATTATGTACCAAGTATGATAGTCATGCATAAAAACATTTAATTTATGCTAAAAGGGGACATTTCCATGACATACAATGACCAAGCTAAACATGATATAAAAAGGGTTAGAAGACATAAGTCATAAAACATGGTCAATGCAAGCTAATATCTTTAAAACCTTTGAACATATATGAGATACTTTTTGAAGTAACCTTAGTTCATTATTATTGTGGAAAGTAGCCTTAACCGACATAGATACCATGTGAGCTATAACATGATTCCCCTGTGTCTCCCACACCGAAAAGGTTTGTGCTACTTGCCAAAGTAAGGACATGAACTTCTTGCTTAGGTGGATCCACTAGCTAATGTCTATCTAAACAATCATCCTATGAGGGAACATAGGTAAGGGATAAGAAGATTGCTACTAGAAACCTGACCTCTACTCATGGGAGAGCTTCTATCTCAATATCCTCTCGGTGCTAAGCATAAATCCCACAAAAATAGTCATTTTCTTACTTGTTCTCAATATCCATGGAAGGGCACATTATCTCTTGCCAATCCAAGCTAGTTCATAATTCATCCATGGAAAGGTATCATTCAATAACCAATCAAAGCTAGGTTTCATTAGGATATCTCATTAACTTTGATTCATTTAGGTGAGAAGACCTTTCAACCTTAGAATCCTCATTATGTGAGAAAAACTTTCGCAATTATACTTTCATGTGTATATGAGAAATCATTTCAACAACACAACAACAACATCATCAATACCTTACTCTCAAAGCATCCTTAAAACATTTACATAATTTTATAAGAACATGCTTGATTTCATAATTCACCTTTCAAGGTTCAAAACCTACTTTCAATCATCGAATACATGTGTTAGACATGTGTTCATAGAAATTCATCATAAATTCATGTAATTCTATCAATTCATACTTGATTTCGTATAATATTCTTTCATAATCCAAAACCTACATCATATGATCATAACTTAGAAAACATGGGGATTTCATGAGTTCATGGGGGAATCATCGTAAAATCATGAGATAAACTCAATAAATGCATAAAAGACAACCTTTACCTATTTTGTATTTATAAAATACTCGTACTCTTATTCTGATTAGACACATGATTACTGACTGATTATATTTATGTTGGGATGGTTCCTTGTCTTACATTTATGTTGGGATGGTTCCTTGTCTTACATTTATGTTGATTACCCTTTCTTTGGTTGGTTATAAGCTTTATTCTTCTTGTTATCGACTTCCAGTTGGTAACTCATTTCCTATGACTCTGGGTTAAGGGTTAGGCTTACCTACTGGTTGGGTATAGTAGGTGTCATTATGAACCGAGAAATTGGGTCATGAGAAGTTGGTATCAGAGCTATAGGTTGACCAACATCATTGGTATGAGAACAAATGCATAGTAGAGTAATGTGGATTGGTGCAGAGACGTTCACATCCTATCTTTGGGAGGCTATAAGGAGTTCTTAGGAAATTCTATCTTTGACTCCTAATTGTGTTCTTTTGCTTTGATTAACCTCTCAAACAAATTCTTTAGAATCTTCTCTATCTTAGAGGGATAACACAAGGTACTCAATGGACATGGATAGAGCATCAACACATTTCATTAGAGTTTCAGTATATGGTCGAGTTAAAAGACCTTATTTGGGAATGAACATTAAGGTTAGATGCATTCTTAAGAATTTAAAGAGTTTGGGATCAACCCAAGCTTCAAAATGATCATTGACTACCTTGAGTTCTCGAGATTCAGTGTTAGGAGGTTCGGGCTTCTTCGAGGGTACACCACAAGCAAGTGAGGTTCTTTGTATAGTGGGAGCTTCTTAGGGTAAAGTTGGGTTGAATGGTTCCAGTAGGGTTTGTTATCTATTTTTTAGTATGTGATGGGATTTCTAGAGTGGGAAAGGCTTAGTCCCACATTGTTCCCTTCGTATCGAGAATTGATTTAGGGGTATATCGAAGGGTTAGCCTTGTAACTCTAGTTGGTGTCGGAGCATCTGATATCAATAGGATCTACCTTTCCCCAGGTTGTTTTCCATGTGAAGGCCATGCAATAGGCTTGTCTTGAGGCTTACAAAGATAGTGGTAGGATGCCTCGCCATCACTACAATAGTTAAAAACATTCCACTTTGAGGTGGGTCATCTCCCTTCTCGACCTATCAGGCCTATGGTAGCGACATCTCTGGTTTTTAAGGGATTATACGATAAGTTATGGTACGTATGAAAGGCAAAAGCTCTAGTAAATTTTCTCGTGGTGATCATCGTGGACCTATAGGTGTTGGGTGTTATATTACTCTAGTTGAGTCTTTATAGCAGGGTACTCTTGGTGATGATTTCTATGAGTATGGTTAGGTAGGCCACTATGTCAGAGATTGTCACAGAGTCCAGTATAGTTTGCTAGGGGTGGTTCAAAGCTTCACAGAGGTACAAAGGGCAGCTCATCGCATCCTTCATATCAAGCTTCATACTTTCGGGATTGCTATGATTGTGGAGATCTTGACCACTGATCAAGAGAGTTCCCAATGTGGGAGTTGATCTATTAGTCATTGCCAACATATAATATTCCCTAGGCTATAGTGGATGGACTTTCTCGTATCTATTGAGTTCATGACCATGCGTTTAGAATTTATCCCCAAAGTGGGACCATGATGAGAGGTATTTAGCTATGTCAATCTTGTGTGTTGATGGCACCTTCCATCAGAGGTCGTGCCTTTTGTGTTGCGGTTCTACTGCAGGCATTTAGGTTGAGGTCGGGCATGATCCATTCTATGCTTTTACGAGATGATCAAAGGCCGAGGCTCAAAGTATTCTTTATTTGGATATGATTTTATTGTCTTATCTATTTTTTTGTGTGATTTAGGGTTTTCATGCCCATTCGGGTTTATTTGGCTTGTTATGACATCTTGATTTTAGGACTGTGTATGCTATTTGCCTCATTTAGTTGATCGACTAGGCCATGTTTCTTCGATGGGGAGTAGTGGTTGAATAGCTCCATGTGCCTTTTCCTTGGTGGTTTTGTTGTGTTTGTGGTCTGGGGATTACTGGTTTCCTTTTTTGCCACCTTTGTTGTGTGTTCTCACTCTGATGCCACTCCTTGTTGATAGGTGGCTAGACCAACTTTTCCCGATTGAGATTTGTGTTGTGGGGCCTAGTTGTCTTAGGAGGTTGCCTTAGTTATATGTTGTCCTTTTTTAGTAGTAGTTTGGAGATTACTAGCTGTCAAAATTGAGTGAGGGGAAGTTCAGCCTTTTGTAGTTTTGTGGTGGTCCTTGTTGGTCACTTTCTTCTTTTTCCTTTTTCTTGTTCTCGGTTGTGAAGTTTTGTTTTTTCTCGTTCGGACTTTTTGGATAATTCTTAATCCGGATGGTCTTGGAGTTTGGTTATGGCTAGAGGAAATTCGGAGGTATAATTCCTTGTTATACCTTTTTACTACTTTCATTATTTATCATCGGGTGAGTTGATAGCTCTTGATGTTGATTTGTGATTTGGAGTCGGAGTGGTGGTTTTTGATCAGTGGCTTAAGACTCTAGATGTTGTCGGAAAATAGAAATTTTCTACGAAGGTTCATCTTAATGATGGGGTCAAAGTAAACCATGGAATCCATGATTTTGTTTTTGTTTAGGATAAGGTCTGCTTTCATCTTGCTTTACAACTTACGTGGTTTGTGATGGGAGTTGGTACCCTTGGGTCACTATCGTCCAGTTGACTATGTTGATAAGCCGTCACCTATTTGGTTTCCCATAGACTGGGGTGGTTTGTTTAGATTTACGTGTATCTTGTGGGCTCATGGTGTCGTTATTTTTTTATAATTTACCTTTCTTGGAGTAGGTCAGTGGAGCCAGGCTTAGTGTAGCCTTGTCGTTTGTAGGATGGTCTTTTTTTGGGTTAGTGCAGATAGGTTGAGGAGGTTGTGTCTCAGTTGGATTTGTTGGTTTTTGAGAGTTAGGAATGAATTTTTGTCTTTACCTTGGGTTGAGTTCCTTGTTTTGGAGGATTTCATTCCTCGATGTTCAGGTGGAACATGTATTTCTCTCGAGGTTTGGGTTGTGTGGGTTTTTAAGCTGATTTCTAATGGTGATGGAGATGTCCAGGATAACTAAGGATTGATAAAACACTTTTGTTTGTTAGAATATGTTAGATTTGGAGCATAAGGTTAGTATTTCAATTGGTGAGTTGGGTTGATTCTCCAATTTTCCAATGTTTGTACAATTTGGTGGTTTTGGTGTGGTGTTGGTTTTCTGAGATAAATGTGATGCTTTAAGGCAAGTCCGGTTCTAATGAAAACAAGTTGGAGCCCAAAAATGAATTAGAGGAGTCTAATGACTTTTGAAGTGGACTTGAGGATTTTCCTCTTAGCCTAAATTTTGTGTAGGCATTATTCGATTCAAGAGGGTTTCAGTGGGTTTTGCGGAGCATGCGGACCTGTTATCATCGTCTTTTCATGCCTTTAGGCTATAATGGTCCTTTTACTTTTGCGGAGTAAGTCCTTTTAGTAGTAGATGTAATAATGACCATCTAGGTCATTTCTTCCATTTTTCTATCATTTTCAGCTTTAGAGCTTTCCTCTAGAGAACACAAGTCATTTATGAGTTTCTAGGACTGTTAGTTCGGTCTCTGGGTCGTTCATTTTTTCTTTGTACAAGTTTTCATATTTCTGAGCCTTTGAAAATTAAATGATTGATTTCAGTTAAAAGTTCAAGAATACGGCAATAAAATGCAATTCTTATGGTTTTGTTACCTCCGGAAGGGCCATTTTAGGCTAGGGGCATGATTGGTTTAGGCCCCGAAGCTTTTGGTGCGAGTTTGTGCTGTTAGATGCTTTAATTTTGAAACTTGAGACAAAGTTTGACTTCGGTCAGTATTCTTTGTAAATGTGCTAAGATGAGAATTTTGTCAGCACGGTTAGGTTCAGTAAGTTGATTTTTATCATGAATGACCCTTCGTGTAGTTTCTGGGGATTCTAATTTCATTCAGAGCCCATTAGTGGATTTTGACCTAAAATGAAGCTCGGGTGTGGAATCAACTTTTCAGTGAGACGACCTTGGATGGAAGTTTCGATGGTTCTATTTAGTTTGGTTTGCCAAATTTTGTGGGTTATCATATCTCGTTTAGTTTCCTCTGGTGCAATATTAATCTCGTATGTTCAAAGATTTTGAAAAATAGCAAAATCTGGTGTTGCTAGTTCAGACTCTTAACGACCAGAGTTTAGGCTTTTAGTGACTGATTTTGACTTATAGTGACCATATTGCTACTATTTAAATCCCAAATTTTCAATTTCATTCTTCATTTCACGATGCAATTTCTGGAGCTATACAACTTCGATGAAGCTGATTTTAGTTGCGTTGCTTTGGGTTTTTGCGTTGTTACGTGATGGAGTGATCAGAGAAAATTGAAAGTTGTCATTCTGAAGTAACTTCCCCAAAAGGGATGCCTAAACTTCATTTTTTTAGGTTTAATGGTAATTTTATTGCATGGGTAGTTTTAGCACATTTCTGAGCTCATATAAAGCCCATTTTTGGGGCACAAGCATCTTAAGCTATCTACAAACTTTAGGGATTATCAGTGCGAGTTCTATATTCTCATTTTGACTCAATTTTGGGTCTATTCATAACTATTGCAAATTTAGTGTTTAAATGTTCGTAATGACATTGTGATTAATAATTTTATAGCATGAAATTGTTCAAAGGCATTTCATAAGAGATATCTCATGTGCAGTGGTACGGAGCACGCATGATTGGCTTTGAGGTAGGCTTCAGTTTATCTTCTTGATTGGGATTTTTATATAATGTATAGTATAGTTTGCATGTGATTTAGGATTATATTTGTTGGGTATTAGTTCCCCTACCATTCATTCTATTGTTTCTTTATTTCGTAGGATATTTGGTCCTTTTGTAAGTGTCGATATCCTTAGTTTATGCTTGTAGCCTCTTTTGTGATGAACATTAGCATCTTTTCCCTAGTTAGGTTTGATACTAATGGCCTTAGGCTAAGTTTGAGCATTAGATGCCTTAGACTGTGTTGTATCCCCCTTATAATTGTGAATTGCTTCCTTTATGGCTTGTATTGGGTTGTTCGTCTTGTGTTGGTGCTTGAGACTTTGGTGGGTCGTAGTAGCCATTGGTTCACACTAGATGTGCTCAATCATGGACTCGAGCAGCATGATTGTGGTAAGGCATTGTCCATTGGGTTTTTCTCCTCCTTTGATTTACTCGGTAACTTTTCGTAGTCCCTTTGCTTGTTGTTTAGAAGTAGGTTTGCTATGATACTTTTATCTTTGACTATATTATTGGTCCCAAGGTCCTGGTTGAGGACCAATTGGATCCCATGTTAGTACTTTCCTCCTTGATAGCGTGGTTTGATTTTTATTGTATTGCTAGTGCCTTGATTGTTTATTCTCAAGTGTTTTGTGGTACGATCCTAGCTCATGCATTGGCTCATCATTATCATTCATGGAGAATAATGTTTTCACTCAGATTTTCTTCTACTCTGGCTTTAACTAGAGCTGTACCACCTGGATCACTAGATTTGCTTACTTTAAGAAGGCAAAAGGGTCTGGTGGACCCTTGTACTTGTAAGAATTTGTATTATGGACCCTTCTATTTAATATTTTACCAACGGAACCCTTAAACTCAATACAATATTGTATATCAAACCCCTCTGACCATTGACCATACTGATGTAGCATTAAGATAGTTGAGTTGGAAAGAGAATGTATCTACTCGCGTGTTAAAGGCAAGTGAATACCATATTTCAGTTAAAATAATACAAGAATAAAACTAAATAAAATAAAATAAAAAAACATTTTTCTTCACCCACTTAACCCTTTTTCGACCATTATCATCCCTGCCCAATCCCTTTTTCATCTAATTTAGATCTCAAAATTGACATTAACATATCCTTTAGTCTACTGATTCATCGATGAAGGAGAGAGTGACGATGTTTGCCGGAGTTCACTGAATCAAAGTGGAGTGAGAGCGAGAGAGAGGTGGCGCTGGCTCCTTTTTCTATAGAACGGGAGGCGGCGAGGAGGTTTGTCGGCATGGAGTTGATGGTGTAGTAGAGGGTTGCTGAATTTGTGGAGGTGGAGAAGAAATAAAGGAAACTGGCGAGTATCTGTCGGAGATGGAGACAAGTGAAGGAGAGAATATGTGATTTCTCTAGCAAGAGGAGTGGCGGCGGCGACAACCACTTTTACGGTGAAACTTGGCGATTTCACCATGGGAATGGAGGAAGATGTACGGTGGACTCCCAAATTTTAGTTTGAAGAAAAAAATTAAAATTTTATTATATTAGTACCTTTTATTTAATAATATTGTTTAATTTTTTTAAAAATAAAAATTAATGAAGATTAATATGGCATGTTATTAATTTATATGACATGGATTTGACATGTCATCTATTTAAGGAAGAGTGAACTACACACATGGTAGGAGCGGTTTAAAAATCTTCTTTTGATTGAATCTAATGGTTCAGTTGATAAATGGTTAAGTAGAAGGGTCTATAATACAAACGCGTACAAGTATAAGGGTTTACTAGACCATTTCACCTTTTAAGATTTATGAGGCGTCATTGACGTGCTCCTTTTCTACCTGGGACATTAGAGGATTCCTGTATGTGCTTAGATTTTACTTGACTAGCCAGCACGTTGATTCCTTTTGTTGCGTCATTTTGTCTACTCATGATCCTCTACGTAGTTAATTCCTACTATTCACAGATTAATGGCTGGTCTTATCCTCTATGGAGTCAATTTGTTGTAAGAAGTGGATTCAGTCTCATCTATGTAAAACACAAATCAACCTAATACCTTTCTAAAATCTCTCTTTAGAGCATATTTGTCAATTAAAATTGAACCACCATTTATTTTTTGAGCAAACTACAACAATCAAACCTAAATTGTAGGCATCAAGCTATTTACCCACTTAAATTGATCTCTTTCAAACATCAATCGAAGATCTAAACAAGGATTAAGTTTGCAACCTTAACCCATGAATTAATCCCATGCTAATTAACTCAAATCCATTAATGTACAACAATAAAATAGAACAAGACACAACACTTACTAAATTAAATCAACACCCAACCCCATAATCAAACCCCTATATTTTGGGGTTTTAGTCAAGCATCATAAAACGAAAATAAATTATACCAATGATGTTTTCAGCCATTAATGTGTTGATGATAAGCAACAATCTTCAACACCTACTTAAATTTCAACCCTCAATTGTTAATTAGAAGAGTTGGTCAAAAATGCCAAAACTTTCTTTCTCATTTGGGCTATTTATAGTTTCCCTAATAATTATTTTGAAATTCCATAGGTGACTTGTTTGGCGACGTTAGTTAGGCTAACTATTCTAACTATTCTATTTCATCGGATCGATATTTGCTCTTCACCTCATCCTTAATTTGCTTTAAGGTTCAGGTGTTTGAACTGCAATTGGGGAACTCGATCAAGTCGGTCTTTCACATTTAGAGAATTGCCAATTACATCCTTGTTCGCCCATTCAACCCTCAATTTAACTCAGGAGTCTGTCACCTTCGGCAATGGAAGTTGTAGCTCGCCCAATAACTTCAGTGAATCTCCAATTCCACTTTGGTTCGCCAACATGCCTTGAATATTTTCAAATGTACACACTCTCACTACAGGCTATGTATGACTTTTTGGGCCATCCACCCTTCTGGTTAGGCGACTACCAGCTTAGAGTTTACACTCTTTTCAATGTTTATGCCTTTTTTCATAGATTCATCCTTACATTGCCCTTTAGCCCTCATAGCTGTAAAATATCAACATATCAGTAAAATAGGACATACATAGGCATTGAGGACACTAATAGTTGAATTAAAAAGTCCTCAAATGAGTGGAAATCCATTGTTCATCAAGGTTCTAATTAATTAATGGTTTGACCTTTTACGCTTGTGTTGAATGCCATTAAGAGAAATAAAGGGAAGACTACTTGTTTGTAAAAAAAATTAATGATCTAGATTACTTTATTCACTCTTTTGGCACTTTCTTCTAAGCCTTTTAATTAGTTTTCCTCCTTTGGCTGTGACAGTTATATCTTAGTGATCAACTTCTTTCATAATTTCGATAAGCTCCTTTGGTAGAATCTCAATAAATATAGTCGAAAATATTGTTCTTTTCAGTCCATTCCGATCAACCTCTCTTTTCTTTTTTCAAATCCTCTTGTGAGGAAAAGCATATGGTTGAGAATCAAGTTTATATTAGGGCCGTGAAAATGGTGTTTCTTTTAGGATTGGATCCAGACGACATGTTAGAAGACAAATCTTATTTGGTATCATGGAATCATCAAAGAGAAAGTAACAAAAATATGTTGTGAACCAAACTATGTACATGAGGGCCTATTGTTCGAAGGGGTGAATGAGACCGATCGATTTAAGATTATCGGGTAGATTAGAATGTTGGGGAGTTTTATTTGGGATCCAGACCCCATTATAAATTTGTTAAAGATGTCTAGGAGTTAACACAAAAGAGTTATGCAAATTGAAGAAAATTGTTTGTTCCTCTCTCTTTCTTCTAGAGTCTAATGGCTTCTCATTCCAATTCTTTTCTCTGTTACTTATTATTTCAGTATTTCCATTGTAATTCAATTATTTGAGTATTGCAGCTACGATTCATAAGTTATAGTCACATTCTAATATTCTTATTATTATAGTGATGAATTTGGGTGAATTATAATTTTGATAGGATTGAAATTCAGCGTGATAAAAGGCCATTGGTTAATGATATGAGAATGAACTTATGCAATGCATATCGCCAAATTAGTACAATGTTTTAAACAAAGTTGAAGTGGCTCTATCGTTTGATGATTCTTCAGCATCCCTGATCAGGAAGTTGGCCATCAACAACATGTTGGGGATAATTCTAATTCACACTCTCTTATTCATGCAATTGGGTGTGACATGTCTATATGTTGTCTCATTCCTTTCTCTAGCTCAGATTATAGCGCCATGGAATCTTTAATAATAGCTTTGACTTATTAATCAGGAGTGCGATGGCAAAATGGTGTGATTGAGCATTGAGTTTATTTCTCCTGCCAGGGTCTTAATAGGATGTTTTGACCCCCATCACTATCATTGGATGCATCTTCCAACTATGAGTCCCCGTGAATGATTTTTTTCCCTAACAAGAAGTTTTTTTGTACAGTTAGCATAAAACTTCTTGTGTTTGGAAAAGATATATTGTCACGTGTCATTCACCGTTGCAGTTTATTGACAAACACGTGGTCATATGGAATGGAGATGAATGCACCGAGATGCTTGTTTGGTTCTGCTAGCCTTGGGGAGATTGCTATTTTAGTTGGTGGTTGTGACTTACTAGGCAATATCCTTAGCTAAACAGAAATTTATAATTAACATGCAGGAACATGGAAGAGTTTACTAAGCATGAACAAGTGACGTAAGAAGTGTTCAGGGTATTCTTGGATGGAATGTTTTATGTGATAGGAGGCGTTGGAGGAGCTAAATCAAAGTGGTTGACTTGTGTGGAGGAATATGATCTGGAAACGAAAAAATGGACTGAAAATCTAAAACATGCCTCCTAATGCAAATAGGAATGATACGCATGCTACTTATGACAGCCACCAAATGAGGTTCTCCATATGTAGCATGTGTATCATTCTTATATGCATTAGGAAACATACGTTGGATTTGAGTCCATGTTCTTGTTTCCAGATCATATTCCTCCACACAAGTCAACCACTCTGATTTAGCTCCTTCAATGCCTCCTATCACATTAAACATTCCATTCATGAATACTCTAGAACACTTTTTATGTGGCTTGTTCATGCTAAATAAACTTTTCCATGTTCCTGCCTTTGAATTATAAAGTTCAGCTAAGCTGAGGATATTGCCTCGTGAGTCACAACCACCAGGTAAAATAGAAATCTCCCCAAGGCTGGTAGAACCAAACAAACATCTTGAGGCATTCATCTGCATTCATATGACCATGTGATTGTCAATAAGCTGCAACGGTGAATGACACGTGACAAGATCTCATTTCTAAACACAAGCAGTTCTATGCTAACTGTAAAATAAGTCCTCGTTAGAGAAAACAAATCACACGGGATTCATGGTTGGAAGATGCATCCAACGATAGTGATGGGGTTCAAAAACATCCTATTCAATAACATGGCAGAAGAAATAAGCTGAATGCTAAATCACACCATTTTGCCACCGCAATCTCTAAAGCTCTCCGCTCCTGATTAATGAGTGAAAGTTATTATTAAAGATTCCATGGCAATGTAATCTGACATAGAAATGAGACAACATATTGACATGTAACGCCCAATGGCATGAATAAGAGTGTGTGAATCAGAATTATTCCCAGCATGACGCTCATGGCCAACTTCCTAATTAGGGGATGCTGAAGAATTATCCAATGATAAGGCCGTTTCAACTCTAATAAAAGCGTTGTACTGATTTGCTGATATGAATTGCAAAAGTTTATTCTCATATCATTAACCAATGTCCCTTTGCCATGCTGAATTTCAATCCTATCAAAATTATAATTCACTCAAATTTTTCACTATATTAATAAGAATATTGGAATGTGATTACAACTTTAGAATCGTAATTGCAATACTCAAACAATTGAATTACAATGGAAATATTGAAATAATAAGTAACTAAGATAGAGATAAGAATTGAGATGTGAAGCTTTTAGACTCTAAAAGAAGAAGAGAGGAGCAACCATTTTTCTTCAATATGTATAACACTCTTGTGTTAACTCCAAAACCTATTTAACCAATTTATAGTTTGGTCTGGATCCCAAATAAAACTCCCCAACATTTGAATCTTCTCAATAATACCAAATGGATCAATCTCATTCATCCCTTATAGCCATAGCTTTTGTATTTAGTTTGGTTTCACAACATATTTCATGTTACTTTCTTTCTAATGATCCCATGATACCAAACAAGATTTATCTTCTAACCTTTCATCTGGATTCAATCCTTAAAGAAAAACCCTTTTCGTGGCCTCGCCCTGATCTAGATTCTCAACCATGTGCTTTTCCTTGCAAGAGTATTTAAAAAATAAAAGGAGAAGTTGATCAGAATGAACTGAAAAGAACAATATTTTCTACTGTATTTGTTGAAATTCTACTAAAGGAGCTTATCAGAATTATGAAAGCAGTTGATCACTGCGATATAAGTCTTATAACCAAAAGAGGAAAACATAATTAAATGATTCAGCAAAAAGTTACAAAGAGTAAGTAATGTAATCTTGATCATTAATTGTAACATCTCGGAAAAACTAGTAGGTGAAACTAGAGCCTTACAAGTGAGTTGTTGAGTTTAATGTGGGATTTTATGTTGTAAAATAATTTCCTGAGCTTAGGCTGAGGGGTTAAATGTCAAGGTACGACCCCCCAAGGACCAACCAAGGGTCCTTGAGGAGGACCCTAAAGTCTAACCCCAAGAACAAAAAATCTGCCAAAAAGTTAGGGCCTACGGATGGGACCTACTGGACGTAGGTCCATCCACGCTCCGTAGCTCTAACTCATGGGTCAAGACCTAGAAAAGTGAGCTGTAGAACCCTCACCCACGACCTGCAGGATGGGGCGTAGGTGGACCCACGGTCCGTGGGTCACACCTGCACCTTTTTGTCCAATCTCTGCCAAGGCTTGGTTATTTTAGGAAATTCCAAATTAATTAGTTAATGAATGAGGACTGTTTATATTGTTTATTTCACTTATTTAATACCTTTTAAACCATTAACCACCCCTTTACACTTCATAATTCCCAAGACCCAAATAATAACCAACTTCCCTCTTCAATATTTCTCTCTCTAAAACCTCCATTGAAGAAGAAGAAGAGGTCAAGGTCTAGGGATCAAGAGCTCAACTTTTCCACTCAATTTCGTAAGGAATCTTCATTTGGTATGGTGACTTTTCATCTATGGGTAGCTTTCACCCATAGAGTCCCTTCAAAACTTGATTTCTAAGCTTCCAATTTCGCCCAAAACTTAGGGTTTCAATCTAAGTCATGGGTTCTCTTTCAAAATGTTTTTAATGGTTGATTTATGATGGATTATGATTGAATTGATGTTTAATTTTTGATTTATGGTGAAATCCCCCCAAGAACCCATGAATCCCCAATAATACTAAATTGTGAATTCATGATGTGGGTTGATTGATTATAGAAACATGTCAATTGATTATATCTATATTGATTGAGTTATTGAATTATGATATTCCCCTATCTAGTGTAGTAATTATAGATGTTGGGTTGAGTTTTATTCCTAGCCTTGAAGGGCAAATTATGAGGGTTTGTACATGTTGATTAGAATTGTGTATGAGCTTATGTTTCACTTAGAAAGTGAAGATCCTATGACTATTGTGGTATTATTGTGGAAGGAATTTACCCACATGACCTATAATATGAGTACATGATCTTATGCATATAATGAATGGACTACTTGAATTACAATTATATCCATGTCTAATATAATGTACGCTAGATGTGTTGAATTGATGTGATCTATGATCCTTGTATGCAAGATACGAAGAATTATGCATGGTTGTGATATTATGTACATGCTTTATGAACAGTTTGAGAGTGAAGTGTCTAAGATGAAAATGTTGTTGTTGTATCATTGAAAGGACAATAGCATACTGTCCATGTATGAGTATGATTATGATCTATCTATGGTGTTAATTGAAAGGCTATTTCTCATATGCACCTCTACACATTACTATGCATGAAATGTACATGACCATGATAATCTTTTTGTGTTGATTGAAAGGCTATTCTCATGAAAACACATGATTATAATATGAAAGTTTTCCTCACATAATTAATGATGATTCTAAGGTTGAAAGTCCATTCTCACCTAATGAATCTATGAGCTATTTTATGAGTTGTGTTGGATAGAGGGTAAGATACTCCTTCATGCATGTAAATTCAATTCAAGACTAAACATGAAATTTTGGGAAATAATGCTTAGATCCAAGTGGATATGGAAAATGAGGTAGAGGCCCTCCCATCAATTGAATAGGCTGGGATCTCTAAAGATAATCTCATCAGATGGAAGCTCCCCCGTCAATACAATAGGTTTGGAGTTTCTAGAAGCAATCTGCCTATCCAATAACTATGTGCCCACATAGGTCTTTAGCTAGTGGATCCACATAAAAGCTAATACATTTAGTTCTACCTTAGGCAAGTAGGACATCTCTTTTCGGTGTGGAACATGACACCGGATTCCATGTAGCTCAATATGGTCTATGTCCGTTAAGGCTATTTTCCCTCCATGAACAAGAATAAGAACAAGAACATGAGTTTTATATTATGGTTCCTCAAGAGGTTCTTGTTAGTATGAATGTGGGTATGAGACTTCATTCATACATTGCACAAGTAGGCTTTGAGAGTGGGCGTGGTATGTTTCTCTTATGACATGATGATTATGAGTTAATGTATGCTTTATATGAATTATGAACATAAACATGAACTATACTTATGACTTCTTAATGAGCTTTACTTTGTGTGAGTGGGGCTTTGGGACTTCACTTATACATTGCACAACTGGACTTTGAAAGGGGTTATGGTGTGGTTTCCTTATGCTTATGAAGATATATGAATTGATGCATGTATGGTATGGAGTGTTGCTAATAGTGACTTTCATTGTTAAAAGCTATGAACATAAATGTTTCCTTGTCTATTATTATTGACTATGAATGAGATCAAAGCATGATAAGTATGAACATGGTGGCCTAAAAGTGATACTTAGTGTAGATAGGATTATGAGATCCTATCTATGCATATCACAAGTATGACCTAGGGTTACTTATGTAAAGGTTCTATTATGATGAGATGATCTTGGTATTTAACTATGCATGTGAACTATGTCTTGTGAAGATTGGGGTATGCATTATGTTTATGTTGGAGACTATGCTTGTGATTATGATGAATTGTACATGAGTTGTCTTATGAGCTACATTCCCCAACTATGTCAAAGATGATGTTCAAAATTGGCATATAGCATGATTTCAACTAAAATGTTTCTTTTTGCTTGTTTTAAGGATTTTTATGCATGACTTCCATACTTAATGCAATCTTTGTACTAACCCATATTTTTACATTTTTCTACAAAGTGTAGGGTTTGGTGATATCGGCTTCTACTCTCGTGGCTAGGACCATAGTAGATCAAGAAGAAGAAGATTGGTGAGTCCTCATAGTATTCGAGGGCATGACCATTATGTCCTTTAAGTCTTTCTTTTATATTTTAGACTTTTGTGAGGCCCGTATCCCTAAGATTGTAGTCAAGTGTTATAGATTGTTTTAGACATAGTGTTGTAGACTCCCATTTGGTTTTTTTTAAGAGACTTCAATTGTAAAGAAAGTTCTAAATTTCCACACTTTTTCCTATGTTCTTATGTTATGATATGCTATGAGGCTTTTCGGAGTCTTGTACACCATGTCACGTCTAGGGGGTAGCCTTGGGTCGTGACATTAATTCATTTTAACAAACAAGTAGTCATCCCTTTATTTCTCTTAATTACATTCAACACAAGCATAAAAGGTCAAAACATTAGTTAATTAGCACCTCTCCATCCATCCTGTCACGACCCCATTTCTTAGGTCATGATGGAGCCTACTATGCCCAACTAGTAGGTAAGACTAACCGTTAACCCAGAGCAATAGTCAATGGTCTACTAATGGAAAGTCAACAACAAGAAGCATAAAGCTTATAACCAAGCGAAGAAAGTGTAATCAATAGAAATGTAATACAAGGAACCATCCAAAAACCTTACATCAGTGAGTAATCAAGTGAATAATGAAATAAGAGTACCGGGATTTTACAAACACAAAATGAGTACAATATGTCTCTAAATGTAATATAAAGACTAAGACCATCTCCAACCCACCTTTATTTTACTCTCCATTCTCTATATTTGGAGAGTAAAATAGAAAGTGGGCACTCCAACCCACCTTCATATCACTCTCTATTCTTCATATTTAGAGAGGTGAATAGTAGTTCTCCAAATTTGGAGAACTACTATTCACACTCTCTATTTCACTTTTTGAATATTTTATTATTATTTCTA
This sequence comes from Solanum stenotomum, assembly GCF_019186545.1. Classification (NCBI taxonomy): domain Eukaryota; kingdom Viridiplantae; phylum Streptophyta; class Magnoliopsida; order Solanales; family Solanaceae; genus Solanum; species Solanum stenotomum. The sequence goes on from NC_064293.1 coordinate 6,403,529, forward strand.
CTACTTTCTAATTAACACATTATTTTACATATAATGCCATTAATTAAATATCTAATATTCATAATTCTTTTCAAATGTAATATAATATTTTTAAAAAATATGTTATTTAATATATACTATTTTATCCTAAATTTATAGTATTTTATTTTTTTCTAATTTTTGTTAATAATATAATTTGATTTTATTATTAATTTTCACTATAAAGAATACACAAAATACATAATATGATAATTTAAATATAAGATAACAATACAATACATAACATAATAATTTAAATACGAGATAAAAACAATGCATAACATAATAATTAATTCGCAATGAAACAAGAATCATGCGAAAAGATACTGAATGTGCATTTGGAGTTTTGCAATCACGTTTTGCAATTATATATTGTAGGACCGTCAAGATGCTGTAGAGGCTCCAACTCCAACGACAGAAATGGTGGTAAATGAAAATCTCCGATTTGAACAATTTTTAGCTAGACATAAAAAAATGAAGGACAAAAATGCTCATTTTGAACTCCGTAATGCATTAATAGAGCATTTATGGGAGCAACGTAATAATTTCAAAAATTGAGTGTGTATATAATGTTTATGTAATTGTATTTCACTTTTATTTGAATTTGTCCATTAATTTATATATTATATAATATTTTCTTGCAATTTATGTTATTTAAATGTTTAGAATAAAATATAATTTTATGTTAAATAAAAATTTTAAAAATAAAATTTTATATCACATGAAAATTATATAAAGTAATTATTCGGAAAAGAAATAAAGAATTTATATTATGAAATAAGAAATAAGAATGAAATAGAAATAATAGTATAATATTGAGGAGAGAGAAAAAGATTCTTTTTTAGAGAGTAAAATAGAGAATTGGGTTAGAGTTGGTTGTATGTAAAAATAGAAAACTCTATATTTGGACATTAAAATAGAGTATAGGGTTGGAGATGCCCTAAGCCTAGTAAAAACTGATGAAAATCGATAATTCTGAACGCAAGGAGCTCACCCTAGTATATAAACTCCAAGTTGCTTCGCATGAATCCAAATAAATAGTGAGAACCCAAACTATGATCTACAGGCAGTAAAAGTGTAGTATAAGTATCGAAAAAGGTACTTAGTAGGCATTGGCCGACTGAGATCAAAGATAATACAATTATAAACAACTAGTAATAAAAAAAATCATAACACAAATAACTAAACATGAGATAACATGATATACAAGTAGTAAGGAAAAAACTAGGACACAAGAAATATGAACCTGAGTCAAGAACGTACATGGAACGCAAGCCGATAACCTAATCACAAGAAAACTAAATATAAAGTCAACTACCCATGTTAGGAAGACTAAAAGCCACAATTTTAAATCACAAGTCTATTAGGTAACAGACCAATAACAACAAAGAATAAAATATAGTCAAACAAGAACCTACCCGGACCCCATAAGCCCAAAAGGTACCAATCACAGATATAACCTAACTGATCCCTATAAACCAGAGATTGCAATTGACAAAAAAGTATATTGGTAATAGGAGATGCATATGAATATAGAATATGCATTAGAACCATCAGTAACTATTTGTAGCCATCAGTAACCAATTGTGTAGATGTACCTCCGTATTGTGCATGTGAGGTAGGACCCATGAAACTTCCTTATTGGGTTTTATGGTACTAACATCTAAAGGGGCTCAATGGGAAAATGGGAAGTGTGTTTACTCTGTCTGGGTTCAAATCCAAGTCTTATAACAAATCGACTCCATAGAGGATAAGAATAGACCTTGAATATCGGAATAGTAGGGATCAACTCCATAGAGGATCATGATTAGCAAAAATCACGCAGGAAAGGGCATCGACGCATGATGAGTGGCGGACTTCCACTCATTTGAGGCGCTTTTCATAGTTATTTTGGTTTTATTTAGCTTAGAATTAGTTCTTTGATTTAGTTTTCTTCATATTTGTAGGAAAAGGAAATGGAGAGTTGATTTAGAAGATATCTGAAGAAACCAAGTGGAATTGAAGCAAGAAAAGGTCAATTGGAACAAAGTGGAACTGGCAAAAGTTTGTTTATCGCGACCGCAAAGGGTAAAATGCCAGGCACTTGGGAAGATTAGAAATTTCACCAAATTGATCTCAAAAACCCTTTTTGCACTCATCAATATTCTATCATCCTTTGTATGCATAAATCCTAGATAGGAGTTCATCTTCTTAGCTTAGACTTAGAGTGAAAAACTTGTAGATTTCAATTTGGGTAAAGATTTGAAGGCAAGTTGCCTTACAATTCTATTGTAGATTTTAAGATTGTGTTCTAATTAGTAAAATTTCTTATTCTCTTCTTCATTTCCTTGATTTCAATTGCTAGAATTGTAGGTGTAATTGTCTAATTGAGATTGGGGTTTTGTGCAAGAAGTAGATTCAGTCTAATGCTTTTGTATGTGATTCCATGCTTTCGTGACTAGGGTTTAATATAATTTTCATACTTTAATCTATGATTTGAGAGTGCATTCTTGAATCTAGCTTCCAATCTTTCTAGGTTGGTTGAAAGAGAATCCGTACTTTAGGTTAATTATCATTTTTGGATTTGATTCCTAAATTTGAGACCGAAAGGAGACAATTTGGGTTTGCTTTGTTGAATGCTAAACTTGATAGAAAAGGATTTTAGATTAGGGCATTGGATTGTATTATTGTTGAATATGACTAAGACCGAAAGGAGATTTCATGAGAAAGAACTTTGAGATCGAAAGGAGATAAGTGTTAATTGATGATTATCTAGCCTACCTTTGATTGAGTTGCAGGTGTTGAGATGGCAATGTATCATTGAATGAGTATTGAGTTCCAAATTTCCCAAAATCCCAATTATCCATTATTTGATATTGTCTTTACCTAAATCATTTGTTTAGTTAGAAAAATTGCTCTTAATTTGATAGTTTTGTAAATTGTGCATTTATGTTTAAACTTGCAACTATGTATCCTTTGTCTTTTCGATTACCAGCAAATTTTTCCCTATGGTATACGACCCCAACTTTTAGTTGGATATTTTTATTGACGATTACCGCTTACTCTTTGAATTGTTTAGGGTAATTTTAGTGTTAACCAAAATGGCATCACCTATGTGGAACAATTAGGTGTATTGAAGATTTAGGATTTCTAGTTTACTTGTTTCTATCCAGATTGTGAATAGTGGCCTTTAATTTAATTTTGTTTTGTTTCTATGGCTCTTTGTGATAATCATATATTTAGGAGTAGTATGCCCAATACCGACCCATGGCCTTGTAGTGAAATGGATGTGATAAGCCAATTTAGGATTAGGGTTGTGGATGAAAAGCTCATTTATGGTAAGGGAGCCCTAATCCTTATTTCTCAAGAAAAGGAAAGGCTTCACTGAATGTATCTAACTTGAAGCTATGATATGGTCAACTTTGAGTTTGGACTTGCAATTCTTAGGGCTAAGGTGAGAGCAGCCGTGGGGATGGAAACTCCTCCGTATCCAATGGCCGGAATGAGAGAAGAAGAGTCTCACAACTTGCACCTTTCTTGGTCTGGTGAGACAGTTCAACTCAAGTTTGGGATTGAAATGTTGAAAGACAATACGAGAACATAAGAAGGTATTGAGGAGTATATGGAAGATATCTTGAGCCTGTGCAGCCAACCCAAACCAATAAAAATCAAAGAAACTAGAATAAATAACATGATACTAGAGTTGCGAAAAAAAGCTAAAAAGATCATAAATGGCAACTTTAGTTCATGTGTAATCAAGGGTGTCACACAATTGAGGGCCAACAATAATGAAAATCAATGTTCAAGTGGCTTAGTGACTCTCTCAATCTTGCCCAAGGTCCAAAATGGAAGAATGATTCAAAGTTAGGTAAGTTATTCAAGCCTTCAAAATGGAAAGATCGAACGCTATTATAGATACTCTCATGTACTCCGCATGATCTTCAGAGTGAAAATGATCTTAATTTGGTGAGAAGTTTCATTGCCTCGAAGTGCAAAAATAAAGGGTGATGTACCCGACGTCACGTTGCGACATTAAATTGTGCGCTTGATGAGAGGCAACCCATCGATAGCGAAATAAGTTTAAATTCTAGTTTTTGATTTGTAGATTAGAGTTGATTTTTGTTTCTTACTAACCCTCATAATTTCAAATTTTGTGATGGTATTTTGAATAGGTTTGAATGCATAAAATTGATTGTGATTGAAGTGTAGGGTGAAAACACCTTAAAAAATAGTAGTTGACACATTTTTGGACGCCTTGCTGCGCCTACAAAATTGGGGTGTTGTTTAATGTTGCGATCACGAGAGCCTATATCTGTGATCGCGATTCGTTAAAACCTCAGGTCAGTGATCGCGAGTGACCAGTGCTGCATCCACAAAAGGTAATACAACTTCTTGTCGCGCTCGTTCGAAGCGTGGTCACGATTGCGATGACTCGCATGAAATTAAGAAGGTAGCAGTTACAAATCAAGTTCATTGTACTAAATAACTTCTTAAAATGTCCCAAAACACCCGTCCCCTATAAAATCAATTGCTTAGGTCATTTGGTTGCAAGAGTTCAATTCAAGTTTTTTCTCCTCACTTAAGATATGATCTTTCCCACTTCTCTTGATTCGTATTGAAATTGGTAGGTAGTTTGAAAAGGGTTGAATCTCTCCCTACATTGTGATCATTATTTGTGATTGAAAAACTGATTATTTTGTTGGGGTGTTGTATGTTGCATCTTGAGTGTAATCTGAAATTTGGGTGTTGTAATGTTTAATTTTGTGTGAAAAAGGCATTAGAAAAGGTTGCTCACAACGTGTTCGATGAAATACCAAAGTGAAGCTGAATTTTCTGGCAGAATTGTTCTACGCGATCGCGATGTCTTATCCAGCCATCGCAATGCATTGAATTTTCAAATTCCACGATCGCATTGTCCAATTCGGCGATTGTGATGACCTTAAAAGGTGAGGCTCGCGATCGAGTAGGTCCATCCTGCAATTGCAATGAGCCGTCTGCCTAGCAAATTTTTCTGCCAAAAACAACAGCTTCACCCTCGTTCCCTTAACTCTTTTTTTCACTAATTTCTTTGGCCTAATTGCTTGATAATATATTATTTATGTGCCTTTGCACTCATTTTACATGTTTGTATCTTGTATAGGTACTTTATTTACAAAAGCATGGCCAACAACGTCAACCAAGTTGAGGAACAAATGCAACAAAATGTTTTTGGGATGATATCTTTGACTGTGAGTGGTTTGTGTTCGCTAAATGCCACTTATTGCATGAACGCCTCCTCATGAAGAATATCACAAGGAATAAGGTTCTTCTCTTGATAAATATTCAAGAGCAAATGCAATATTTCTATGGGCGATCGGAGGCCAACACATGGATGTGTATGCATATGAGCCTATCAAGGCTAACTACACAGTAGTTCAAGAGTTCAATGCCAATGCCGCCGAAACTGGCTTCTCCGATGGCTTGGATTTTAGAGTACGGGATAAACAAGTTTTGATTGACTCCACAAGGATCAATAATTACTATGGTCTTCTCGATGATGAAAATGAAGTTCACATGGCAACGGAAAGGAAAGCGGCCAAGAGTGATTTGTGACACATTTGCATGGGGCCATAGGCCTAGGTGCATTTAGAACAACAACATAATCGACTCCTCAGAGTTCTCAACTTAAGATAAGACTTGGCTTTCCATCATTCGTAGTAGGGTGATACCTTCGAGGAATGAGACCGATGCTTGATCGAGCACTTCTAACTAGTACTATCATGGAGGGGATTTCCAGTAATGTTAAGTGAATTATTGTGCAACACATCTGGAGGTTTTCTTGGAAGGTACTGTGACGACCTAAGTAGCCCCTAGGCATAACATGACGTATAAGACCTCGAGAGGCCTCATACAAACCACTTAGCTTTCATCATACAAGAAATATAATAAAGAGATTTAAAAGACAGTATCAATATATCAAAGTTATATAGAGCATAGCGGAAATCTATGCATTGTCTCAAAGCCATCTAGTACATAAGAATGAATCTGAACGAAGCCTGTAAATCATGTTCCAAAACTGAAAAGATTGAAAATAATAAATGCTCGGCAAATCTCAGAATCTCCTCTACGAACCCTAGCCACAAAACTGGAACCCTGACCATCGGACCCTACATTTGGGGAAGTGTAGGCAAGAGTATACGTTAGAACAAAATATGTACCAAGTATGATAGCCATGCAATAAACATTTGAAAACATGCTTAAAAGAGATACCTTCATGAAATGCAATGAGCAAGCTAAAACATGAGAATTAGAGTTAGAGAACATGAGTCATAAAACATGGTCAATGCACATAGTCATCATCTTAAACATGTATGAGATACTTCCTTGAAGTAACCTTAGTTCATCATAACTTGTTTGTGAGAAGTAGCCTTAACCGACATATTAGACCATGTGAGCTATTATCATGGAATCCGGTGTCTCCCACACCGAAAATGGGTGTCCTACTTGCCAAAGTAAAGGACCATAAACTTCTAGCTTATGTTGATTCACTAGCTAATGTCTATCTAGAAAATCCTATGTTGGCACATAGTTATGGGACATGGGTAATCGCCACTTGTCCACTTGGTACTAAGCTTAACTTCCATGGAATAATTCTTAATCATATTCATTTTAGCTCTTAAAGGAACATGGGTAATAGCCTCTTTTCCTTACATCATGTGACATGGGTATTCGCCTCTTGTCTTTCAATTAGAGAACATGGGTAATCGCCTCCTGCCTCAACAATAGAATAGCTCCTTAACATTGGTTCATTTAGGTGAGAAGACATTTCAACCCTATGAACCCTTATTATGTGAGAAAACCTTTCACAATCATGCTTTCATGTGTATATGAGAAATACTTTGAACAACACAACAATAACAACATCATTGCTAATTCACTCTCAAAGCATCCTTAAAATATTTATATAAATTTCATGACAACATGCTTGATTTCATAATCTCCTCTTTCATAATTCAAAACCCACATTACATCATCATAACTTACAAAACATGGGAATTACATGGGTTCATGGGGGATCATCATAAAAACATGGAATTAAGTCAATTCATGCATAATAGATCATAAATCAATCAATTAAATCAATAATAAAGAGAACCCACAATATAGAAGAAAACCCTAACTCAATTGGGGATTTCTAACTTTGAAAATTGGAGAATTTAGGGACTCCATGAAAAAAAGGGATCCACGGATGAAAACTATCATACCTCAATGCCAATTGCTTAACTTCAATGGAGGAATTGGAGACTTTTCTTGGAACCCTAGGTTGGACCCTTCTTCTTCGAACTTTTTAGAGAGAGAAATATTTGAGAGAAAAAGACTTGTTCTTCTTTTTGGTAGTTTAGAGAATGACTTGAATGGATTAAATTTTGGATTAAAAACACTTATGTAGGGGTTCTAGGTATGGGAAAACGACATAGTATCAAGATAAAATAATTAGGAAAAGACCAATTGTCCCTGACTTACATCTGACGCGAACCCTAGATGGAGGGATTCACGAGCCGTTTCAGGGTCCATGAGCCATCTAGGTAGTCGTGTCCCTTAGACCAGTGGCTTGGGAAGACCCCCAAGTGGCTTGACCCACCTCATGACCAGCTTCACGGGTTGTTTTCCCATTCACGACCAGTCTGGAGGTCCGTGAGAAGGGGTTGGCATTGGGGTGGGTTCTGCCTCCCTTTCACGGGCATCACCATGTGGCGTGACCCACACCACAAGTCATCTAAGGGCTCGTGGGAGGGGAACCCCTCTTTGAAAGGCTCTGGAAGGCTTCACGAGCACCACCACGAGCCGTGGTACCCCTTCACGACCCGTTAAAGGCTCCATGAAGGGTGCCTGGCTTAAATTTTAGGTTAGTGACCTCCCACTTGACCCCTTTCTTAACCCTCTTGATTTCGAGGTGTTACCTTATCTCTCCTTTGGGAATATTCCTCATCGAATAGGATTCTAGACCTCACATGAAGGAAAAGAACTCATATCTAGCAGCCCAACATGCATGTAATCACATAAATGCACATATCCGTGGAGGAAATATCAAGTCATAGCTGAAGCATGTTCAAAATATCATATCATGAAGTTTATATGCAACTCATACTCAAATGCACATAAACATGTAGAAATCAATCAAGTTGACTCATTTTCTCAGAACTTAAGCTTTTTCATGACATGCATAAATGAGGAAATTATGGGAATATCTAAGACACATTACACTAAAAGAGTAAGCCATGAGGAACTCAATATGTCAATCTAGAGTAGGGGTAGAAGGAAATCGATGAGGATAACGGGACGTCATATCGGCCTTGGTCTCCCAAGTAGCACCCCCAACTAACTGATTCCTCCACAAAACTTTTATCGAAGTAACCTCTTTATTTCTCAGCTTCTTGACTTGCTGATCTAAAATCTCAACCGGAACTTCCTCATAAGAAAGATCCTCCTTAACTCCCAAACCTTCTAAGGGGACTATAAATGTCGGATCACCAAAACATTTCTTCAATAAGGAGACATGGAAAATTGGATGTCCCGATCTCAATTCATTAGGCAAATCAAGTTCATAAGCAACCTTGCTAATTCGCCACAAAATTTGATATGAGCCTACATATCGAGGACTAAGCTTCCCTTTCTTACCAAACCTCATTAAACCATTCATGGATGCAAATTTCAAATAAACCCAATCATTCACATCAAATTGAAGATATCTTCTTCTAACATCTGCATAGGACTTCTGTCGACTTTGGGTGGTTTTCAACCTTTCTTTAATAAGTTGAACTTTTTCCATAGCATCATGTACCAATTCTAGGCCTATCAAAGCAACTTCGCCCACTTCAAACAAACCTATAAGAGATCTACACCTCCTACAATACAATGCCTCAAGTGGTGCCGTACTGATACTTGAGTGATAACTGTTATTATATGCAAACTCTATCAAAGGCAAGTGATCATCCCAATTACCTTTGAAATCAATCACACAAGCTCTTAACATATCTTCCAAATTTTGGATAGTGCTCCGCTTGCCCATCGGTTTGTGGATGAAAGGTCGTACTAAGCTTAACATGAGTACCAAGACCCTTTTGGAAAGATTTCCAAAACTGAGAAGTGAATTGCGTACCACGATCGGAGATAATGGATAAAGGCACTCCATGAAACTTTACCATTTCTCTTAAGTATAACTTAGCATAATCCTCCGTCGAGTAAGGAACCTTGACAGGAATGAAATGAGCCAATTTCGTCATTCGATCTACTATAACCCAAATCGAGTCATGTTGTCGTCGGGTGCAAGGCAAGCCAACGATGAAGTCCATATTCAAATCTTCCTATTTCCAAGTAGGAATGCTAATATCTTTGGATAAACCTTCCGGTTTGTGATGCTCAACTTTCACTTGTTGACACTTGGGACACTTAGCCACAAATTCTACAATATCCTTCTTCATCCTATTCCACCAATAGATCTCCCGCAAATCACGGTACATATTGGTGGATCCCAGGTGAATGGAATATCGAGGACTATGGGCTTCTGACATGATATGCTCTCTCAAGTCATCTACATTAGGAACGCACAACCGACCTTGATATCTAAGTACTTCATCTCCCCCTTGGGAAAAAGCATCTACAGACTTTTTAAGTACTGCTTCCTTCAATTCCACCAAAGTCGGATCAAGACCTTACTTGGCTTTCACATCCGCCACAAAAGACGATCCTGAACCATAATACCACCCTTGGTAGAGTCCACTAACTAAACACCTAACCGGGCCAATCTATGAACATCTTGAACCAACTCATTTTTATCATCCTCAATATGAGCAACACTTCCTATAGATAGTCGACTAAGAGCATCCGCCACTATGTTCGCCTTTCCAGAGTGATAGAGAAATCTCATATCATAATCCTTCAATAACTCAAGCCATCTTCTTTGGCGAAGATTAGATCCTTATGATTGAACGCATATTGCAAACTCTTATGGTCAGTAAAAATGTTGACATCAACACTATAAAAATAATGTCTCCAAATCTTTAAGGCAAAAACAACCGCCACTTGTTCAAGGTCATGGGTAGGATAATTCTTCTCATGAATCTTAAGTTACCTTGAAGGTTAGGCAATAACTTTCCCATTTTGCATAAGTACACATCCTAGACTAATTCTTGAGGCATCACAATAAACCACAAAGCCATCGGTCTCTTCCGGTAAAATCAACACTAAAGCAGAAGTAAGTCTATCCTTCAATTCCTGAGAGCTCTTTTCACATGATTCGGACCATATGAACGTAGCCTTCTTTTGGGTAAATGATGTCAATGGAGAAGAAATGGAAGAAAAGCCCTCAACAAACCTTCTGTAGTAGCTAGCCAAACCCACGAAACTTCTAATATCTGAAGGGGATAGAGGTCTATGCCAAATATTAACCGCATCCATCTTCTTGGGATCTACCACAATACCCTTACTTGAAACAATATGACCAAGAAAGGCCATAGATCTTAACCAAAACTCACATTTGCTAAACTTCGCGAAAAGTTGTTGGTCCTTAAGAATTTGCAACACAATCCTCAAATGGTTGATGTGATCATCTTAACTTCTCGAATAAATCAATATATCATCAATAAATATAATCAGAAACATGTCAAGGTATTGTCTAAACACCCTATTTATCAAATCCATGAAAGCAACTGGAGCATTTGTCAAACCAACATACATCACCAAACACTCAGAATGAACATACTGGGTTCTAAAAGCTTTTTGGGAATATCATCTTCTTTCATCCTCAATTGGTGATAACCTGATCGAAGGTCAATCTTGGAAAAGTATATTGCCCCTTGAAGTCGGTCAAACAAGTCATCTATCCTTGGGAGAGGATACTTATTCTTAATAGTAACCTTGTTCAACTGATGATAATCTATACACATACAAAGAGAACCATTCTTCTTTCTCACAAACAAAACTGGAGCACCCCATGGAGATTTACTCGATCGGATGAAACCCTTATCCAACTACTCTTTCAACTCTTTTAGTTCTGTCAGAGTCATTCGGTAAGAAGGAATAGAGATAGGTTGTGTATTTGGGAGAAGGTCAATACTGTAGTCTATTTCGCTTTTGCGAGGAATAATGGGTAAATCATCTAGAAACACTTTCAGAAACTCATTACCAACGGGGACTGACTCAAGAGTAAGGGTTTCAGAATCTACCATCCCTCACCCTAACTAGATCGTATATTCAACCCTTAGCAATCATCTTCCTATCTTTAAGGTAAGAGACAAACCGATCCTTAGGCATAAAATTTCCCCCTTCCTATTCTAGGACATGCTCATCTAGAAACTGAAACTTGACTACACTAGTTCTGCAATCAATAGAAGAATAACATGAGTGCAGTCAATCCATATCAAGGATAACTTCAAAATCTAGCATATCAATCTCTACCAAATAAACAAGAACTCTATGGGACAAGGAAACAGGACGCTTTCCATAGACCCTCTTAGCCCCTATAGAATCACTAACAGGAGTAGAGACAAAAGGATTTAACAACACATCCGAAAGAACATCAAACCTCATAGCCACCTATGGAATCACAAAATGCAAGGTAGCACCGGGATCAAGTAAAGCATAAACATCAAGTAGCAGTAACCACATCAGGAGAACCCTCTTGTTCACCATGAGTCTGAAGTGCATAAAATATATTTTCTTGGGAGCATTTGAACCTGAACTACTATGACCAAATGAAGTATTAGGTTTAGCTCGTCTACAACTATCTCCCACATTCTTAGATACTAAAAGGAAATCCCTTATCTTGTGGTCCATCTTACCACAACCATAGTAATCATTGGAGCCGACTAGACATTTACCCTCAGGCTTCCTTCCACATTTAGCACAAGTAGGAAATAAAGACCCACTACCATTTCCCCCTTGAGGCTTATGGTTAGACACCCTATCTTTGTTGAACTTATGAGGAGAGTTGGATGATCCTTGACTGAGACACCTTTGTCAAAACTTAGAATGACCATGCCTATCAAACCTTGAATGCAAGAAATTACCATTATCGGTTTTAGACCTCTTTGTCTCCTTAGACTGTTCCTTAAGTTTCTCTTCTTCAATTTGTTGAGCATGAACCATGAGACGAGAAATGTCCATAGCATTGACAAACATAAAAGTAGGACATTCCTGAACCACCATCTCAGACACACCCGAAACAAACTTACTCAATCTTGCCCTAGGATCGGCAATCATAGTAGGAGCATATCTAGACAATTGTGTGAACTTCAAAGCATATCCTTTCACACACATACTTCCTTGACGAAGATTAATGAATTCAAGCACCTTTGCCTCCTTCATCTCAAGGGGAAAGAACCAAGGAAAACAACTTTGAACTTTTCCCAATCGAGAGGACCCACATCTTCCGATCTCCCCTCTTTCCATTGGTTGAACCATATTTGAGCAACACTCTTAAGTTGATAAGCGGCTAACTCTGCCTTTTCCACTGATGTCACTTCCATAATCATCAATACTTTGTAAACCTCATGAATGAACTCTTGAGAATCTTCCTCAACATTAGAACCATGAAACTCCGGGGGATTCATTCTAGTGAAGTCCCTCACTCTAGATGTCGTCGTACCCACATTTGGGTTCACGGGAACCACAACCTCCTTATTGGCTTGAGTCGTCGTGACTTGGGCATGATGAGTCCTAGATTTTGACTCATTTAGGGCTTGGTTTTCATAGTTTATTGTCCTCAAATGCCCAATTTATGCTCTAAGCTGTTGTTAAAGTGTTAAATTGCAGCAATGAAGGTAAAAGAGCAAGGCAAGGACATTACTGGGCATAAAGGAGCGAAAAAAATGAAAAAGGCTGAAGATAGAAAAAGCTGAGACTCGCCAAAGCCACTCGGCGTCTCACTTAAAGTTCTAGACTACCAGTCTTTGAGAGAAGCCAAATTGGTGATGGATTTGGACTTTCGGCGAACCGCCGAATGGATCGGCGATAAAAACCTAGATCGCCCAAAGTTACATAACCTTGAGGATAAAGAGGCCAAGGAAATCCGGCGATGGAATAGAGCGATTGGCGCATCGATGGTCTAGTTGGCGATGCTCGACTTACTTCGCCTAATGGTCTTGAAAGCCAAAATTTGGGAAACTATATACAGTAAAACCTCTATAGATTAATATAGGTGAGACCATGAAATTTTATTATTTTATAGAGATATTATTTAATCGATAAATTAATATTTATTTATTTAAAGAATGGTCTGAGATTTGATGAAGGTTAATTTTGATTATATCAAAATCATTGTATCATGTTTATTGATTTCACATACAAAAATATTATATATAAAGTACAACAAATACATCAAAATCATTGTATATTACTAATTTATGTATTACATTTATTGAATTGTCACTATCGTGCAAACAAAAGAGTATGGATGACAAGTGTGCTTTTTGATGCATATATTCATTGGTTTGACCACACAATGCATGGTAGATGAGTTTTGCTTATGGTAGATAATTGTCCAGTCCATAATAGAAAAATGGAAGGACTACAAAATATTAAATTGTTTTTCTTGCCGCCCAACATGACATCCCAAATTCAACCTTGTGACGCTGGGAAAATAAGAGCTTTCAAGGTGTATTATCATAACAAATTTTATCGTAGGATATTAGAAGGCTATGAAGTAGGACAAACTGATCCACCAAAGATTAATATTTTGGATGCTTTCAATTTTTCAATCCCTGCTTAGACAACAAATGTTCAGCAAGACACAATAACAAATTGTTTTCGACACTGTAAAATTCATTCGGATGATGCAATCTTAGAGAATTTGAATGAACCCACTCATGAAAACGGCATTCATGAACTTGAGGTTATGATTAATGATCTCGGTTACCACAATTAAATGGATGTAAATAATTTGTTGGATTATCCGAGTGAAAGTGATACATGTTCAAAGGTCCAGAGCTTAGAAGAAATTATTGATACCATTGGAAAAAGCAATGTTGATGATGAAGTTAAAGATGATACTATACATTTGGAACCATTTACGCGTAAGGAAACACTTATCACATCTAGAACTCTTCACAATTTTATGGTGCAGTTCGGAAAGACAATACCGGAGCTCTTGGATGCAATAAGAAAAGTTAGAGATGAGCTTCAACTAGATTTAAATTTTTAAAGAAAAACAGAAGACAATAGAATCATAACTCACTAAATTGTCTTAGATATATTTGTACTTTTAAAGAATTATTAATTTATGATATTAATGGGACCATATATTTATATATGGGTCTTTTGAAAATATATTATCTTATTATATTATTGAAATTGGTGATTTTTTCCACTGGTCCAAGTCGAAATAGGAGAAAAATATTATTTTAGAGATTATTAATTTATCGAGTATTAATTTATAGAGGTTTGACTGTATTGAGTTTCAAAAAGCAAAAAAATGACCCAGTTCTAATTTTCTTCTGAGTCTAGTGTTTCTCCATTATAGAAACTTGTTGAAGGAGATTTTCAAGTAGATTTGGAGTTGGGTTTTTTATTTTGAGCATTTTGGATCATTGTAAAGACTTGGATTGCAATACCCAGATTATGGACGACGTAATTGGAATTGATTTCTTTCTTTTTATGATGTTTGGCTAAAACCCCAATTTTTGGGGTGTGATCATGTGATTATTTACTTTAATTAGCTTATGGGTATTGTTGTTTAATGGTTTTATTGCTTTTTTGAAGTGGGTTTAATTGATAATTGAGTATTAACTCATGAATTGTAGTTGCAAATATAATTTTAGCTTTGTGTTTTGGGCTTGCTCGAGAGAGAGGCTCTAAAACCAAGGTTATCAATTGATGATTGTAGTGTGTGGGTTGTTGTGGGTTCAGCCCGAGAGAGTGAATCTTAATTCATTCCTACCTATCTAGCTCGAGAGAGTAGATAAATTAAGGTTTTGGGTTGTTTATAGTTTTAAGCTTGCCGAGGTTCGAGAGAACTCGCTTTAATCATAATAGTTGTTAGAGAGAAAACTATTGCATCTATAGTCTAGCCTACCCACTGAGATTCAACAATTTATTAATAAACTTCAATTACCTATATAGTGAAATTAGCCTATATTCGATCACATCCCCGAGAATTCCTTCTTACTTGTCTACTCCCATATTTTCATGATTATCATAGTTGTTAATTGACACTTTTACCCTATATGACATTAGTTCTCAACCCTTTAACTTACTTTGTTTGATTTCGACAATGTTTACTCCTATAACCGATTAGAATCACAACTATTACTTCTTAATTGAATTTCGTACTGTACCACTCTATGTGGGTTCGACCCCAACTCTTCATTGAATTTTATACTAGATAACGATCGCTTACACCTAGTATTGGATGAGGTGTAGTTTGGGTGTTTATCAAAAAATGTTGCCGCTGCCGGGGAGTGGTGTTATTGAGTTCTCCTTTTGAAGTTGGTATATGATTTGATTGTGTTGTAGTTAAACCTTTTTACCCTTTTTGTATGTTGTTTGTTGACTTTGAGCAGGTGACGAAATGAGTGTCAATGGAAGCAACGCCAGCCAGCAGGACCAAAATGACGAGATCGTTAACTTGTACAATGTGAATGAAGTACCGGTAAATATGGTACATTTGGGTAGTGTGGGTGCTATCCGGTTGCCTCAGGTTGAGGAACATGTGGTGTTCCACGTGACAAGCACGATGCTGCAACTTTTGCAAATGAAAGGGTTATTTGGAAGCTTGGCTCATGAGGATCCCCATGACCATAATCAAAATTTTGTGGACGTTTGTGGTCCCTTCTCGTTCAAGAACATATCCCAAGAGTCAATTTGACTCAGATTGTTCCCATTTTCATTGATGGGAGATGCTACCAAGTGGTTAGCTGACTTACCTAGGGTCTCCATTACTACTTGGGATGAATTGAACGAAACATTCTTCACAAGGTTCTTTCCTCCTTCGAGGAGGATGCCATTGAGATATAATATCCAAGGTTTCAAACACTTGGATGGTGAGCCAATTCACGAGACTTGGCTACAGTTTTAGAAATTGCTACTTCAATGTCCGACTCACGGACTCCCAAACAATGTTTTGCTACAGTATTTCTATCGGAGTCTAGATTCGTTGAACAAAGGAGTGACTGATCAATTTGTTCAAGGAGGTATCATGTAGCAACTGTTTGAGATTACTTGTACTTTGCTTGATGGAATGACCAAAATCAATCGAGCTTGGTATACAAGGGAGGATCAAGTGTCTCCTTTGACATTTAGGATGACGAAGGAACAAATTGAAAAATATCAAGAGCGAGACCAAAACATGGTCAAAATGATGACCCAATTGGATATTTTGTCAAATAATGTAATGGGTAGTGGTAATAGAGTTGTGAATATTGTTGGTGTTAGCGGGGTGAACCCTGATGAGGTACATTTTGAGGCTCTATATAATGAGGAGGTGAGTTTTCTTGCAAATCAAGGTGGTGGTTTCAGTCCAAACTATCTTAGGCAGGGAAAGAATCAAGGTTGGAATAGAAAGCGTGATGACGGTTGAAGAGACCGCCGTGATAGGGAATGGCGTGATCGTAGTACAAATTGGAAGGAGGGAGATAGGGACAAAGAGAGATACGTACCTCCCCAAGAGCGTCAAAAGCCCAAAGAGCAAAAGGTTGACCTTGAGAATTTCCACTCTGAAGATATGCTCTCCCACATTCTCAATAGAGTGGAAAGGTCGGACAAAGTGTTGAAAGAAATGAAGGATGACGTCTCTACTCTCAATCAGACTATCACTTCTCACTCGTTGTCCATCAAACAACTGGAGACACAAATGGGTCAAATCTTGACTCATTTAAATCCAAGGCCAAAAGGGGGACTACTGAGTGACACCGTGGCCAATCCCAAGAATGAAACTTGAATAGGTATCTTTGTCGTGTCATGACGTTAATTAAGGAGCTTCTTGGGAGGAAACCCAAGTTCTTATTATTTTAATATTGCTTTCGAATAACGGGTGTTGAATGTGCAGGTTGAAAAGTTGAAATTTTAGGAAAGTGGTAGCTAGGCAAGCCAAAGGTCCGATCAGTGACTCGCCGAATAGGTCGGCAAGCCTGAATAGGACCGCTGTTTGAACCACCCAGCTTGCTGGGGATTCTATAAAACTTGGTGAGCTAAAGGGAGACTCGGTGCATCGCCGAGTGGGTTGGCGACGTAATTCGTGGTTGCCGACTGGCACGCGCACTGAAGAGTTGTTAAAGGCCAAACTGTTTTAAATTTAAAATATCTTCATTTTCATACTCTTCAACTTCCGTACTCTCGCAATCACTTATATTTTTGTTCTCATACTATTGTTCTTACTTTTACTTGGGATCATTTGCTCAGGGTGGACTTTTGGATTTCATTGCTAGCCTAGCTTTACAAATTTTGGGCATCTAAGGTTGGTTTTCCAAAACTCCCTATAAAAATTGGTTGTAATCGAATGCATGATCATTTTGTGGTTATCATTTGTGCTTAGTGTTGTTTTGTTTAGCGTGTGGTGGTTTGTTTTCTCATATTTAGTTGCAATCATGCTTAATTTGCCTTAGATAGTAAATTCCTGTGCCTATGATTGATGAAATTTGTGGGTTGGGTTGAATTTGTTGTAGGTCTAATGGGGTGAAGTATGAGCAACCCCGAATTGTGCTAATTGTCTGAGTTTACCCGATGATGGAGCTGTTGATGTTATTCTTAATGGCAAAAGACATCAATTGGCCAATTTTGGCCAAATAGAGTGAAGTCCTAGTACCTAGTGGGCTTGGGTCTTATGGGTCTTAGTTGAATTGCATAGAACAATAGTTTAATTTTGATTTTGTGGCCTACGAGTTAGATTTTGAAGGTCGGGGTGAAAAATTGACAGGTTGGTATATTCGGCAAGCTGGGTCGAGCTCACCGAGTGGTTCGACGGTTCATCTAAGTCCCCCTTAATCGCCTTTTATTTCTCTCTTTTAATGGTGTAAGTTCTGTAACTTTTGGTGATATGCCTGAGCTCACCGAGTTCACTCGGTGACTCGCTGAAAATCTTTTTTGATCGCCTTCCTGCGCCCCTAATTCCTGATATTGTTTTGTAACTTTTGGTGAGCTACTTATAGTTTTCCTGAAGGTGTCGGTGTATGCTGAATGGCTCTAGACATCACTGACCTGCTTTTATTTTGAGAAATTTTGTTTTGGAACTATCGACGAGCCCGACATGGCTCGCCAAAGGGATTCGGTGAGCCATTTTGTGCAGTTTTCAAATGTTAAATTCTTTTCTGAATTGCATCTAACATGTTTTGTTTTATGTTGCAGAAATGGATAGACCCAAAGTGGCAGGAAGAAATCAACCTCCCTGGAAGAGGGCTCAAGGGATAATCATAAATGAGAAAGTTGCTGCTTCCAGGCCCCAACTACCAAAATCTCTCCAAAAGAAGGTAAAGGCAAGGGCAAGGCACCCGTTGAGTTGACACCTGCGGAGGCGAGCTTCGATAGTGAGGGGATCTAGGCCACACACCTCACTACCTCCAGCAGTGAAGGTCGGTCTGATGACAGCTCTCCAAATTCTATCTCTAATCCGGAAGATGACTAGCTCATGTAGGCTAGGAGAGCGGAGCTACGCTCCAAGTCAATGAATGATCAGTCTAGGATCCCTGTGCCTCCTACTCCTCTTCCTTTAGCCCCAGCTCAGACAGTGGTACAGGCTCCACCAGTTCAGGGTCCTCCTCCCCGGTCACTCAACAGACTAAAGGCTAAGGGTTCGAGGACCATTTTGGAAGAAAATCGTTTGTCTACCGACATTGTGTTGGACAGATATCCTGAGGCGTGCAACCCTTTGAAGTTCTACAAATTTGAAGTATTTACAAAACCCCGAGGCCCTTACATTCCTACTTGGGTCTGGGAGTTTTACTCAGCTTATGGGGAGATAGTCTCTAAAGGAAAAAAGAAGGCAAGCATGTTCAATCTAGTTGACTTCGTGGTTGTTTGGGGAAAAAAGGTAAAGTATAGTAGTACAGAGATAAATGTGGTGCTCGGGTGTTCACGGGACATCATGCATGATTATCCTGACTTGGTCAAGAAGAAGACCCTAGAGGATCTAAAGGGTTGGTTAGCACCCCTCATTTCTGATGTTACTCTGAGGTGGATCGAGGCAGGTGCACAAATTGAAAAGAAGGACCTGAATGTAGTTGCTCGGTACTGGTTCGAGTTTATTAGCAGCACCACCATGCATTCATAGAATGAGTCGATCCTCCAACGCCCAAAGGCTGCTTGTCTTGGCTCTATCATATCTCAGCAGAGGCTGAACTTGGGTCTGCTCATTGAGAAAGAGATGGCCATGAGGGCCAAGCAGAGTCAGACCTCCCTTTATTTCGTTGATCACCAATTTGTGCCAATGGGCCTGTGTTTCGATAAATGAGAAGAAAGATGTGGAGGTAACCCCCACCTCTTCTACTGACATCCAACATATTGAGGTCAAGTACTTGAGAGATGAAGTCAATAAGAGGAGAGATGCACCGGCGGATACATCCCTGATTGTTGATGTTGATATGTTACCGACTGAGGCAATCAGGCCCTCTTAGACTAGTAAGCCTACAGTTATCTTTGGCCCTTCTACTTCTGATATTCCAGTTCTTCTGTTGATCCCCCTCCCACTACTTATGTTGTTGCTGCTGCCTCCCAACCCACTATCACCCAGGCTATGTTATATAAAATGGGCTATCTGGCTCATTCTACCGATGTGCGTGCCTCCCGGGTTGAGGTTGTTATGTCTGTGCTGATAGAGCGGGTGATTATTGCTGCCTTGGCTCCGATTAGGGCTGATATGAGGGAGCGAGCGTTGATTGAGGGCCACAAGTTGGCATTGGATGCCCTTACGGTGAATGTTGAGGCATGTGGGTAGATCCAGGATGCTACGGATGTTGTTACCATCTTGAAGGCCGATGTTATTGGGCTGAGGAAGGATGTGGACCAACTGAAGTCCATAGATTTTTCGATGCTATTTAGGATGGTGGAGATTCCCGAGATGCCGAGCACTGATATTTTAGCCAGTTCTGAGGTTCCTCCAGCTACTACGACCGGAGATGTTGCTAGGGTTGATAAGGCAGAGGCTCAGTCCGAGGTAGAGACAAATGAGGAGCAGTTGGGTGTTAGAGATGAGGTTATATACGATGATTTGGAAGATCTTGAGGGAGCCATGGTGGAGATGGCTATGCAGGCATCGCTAAGAGTTACGTCTATGGTGGGCTACAGTGGAGCCAAGGATGTTGTTGAGCCAGATATTAATTCCCTGACAAATGAAGTTTCAGACATGCAGACTTCACCCCAGGCTTAGCCTGACAGGATGATTCTCTTTACTCCGTTTCTGTTATTGTTTAGACTATTCTTATTATTGCTTTGCATTTGAGGACAATGATGTGAGGCTAAAATTATATATACTTAATCATTATTTGCCTCATATTTGATGTTTTAATTTTCCGTTTTTTGCATGGTTTTTATGGATTGTGCTAAATTATGTATTTTATTTGTAGGATTAAAATGGTGGGAAAATGAAAAAATTTGGAGCACAAATGAATTAAAAACAAGAAATTATAGAATGAAATCAACCAGACAACATAAGAGAGCCATCGACAATCTAGAAGCCTAAAACCTAATTTTGCTTACTTTTGTTCAATGGCCGCCATGGCCACCGACCAGCCTCCGCCAGGTGAGGTTAGCCAGACGTAGGGACCATTAGAGGAAAAGAAAATATCATACGCAAACACTCTTGTTGCACTAAAAACACAACATCAGAGCTTACAGATTAAGCCTTTAAAGTATTTGCATGGTGAACCTAAGCTAGTATGAGACGAGGATGAAGTACAACAAATGATTATTAACTAGGACCTACAATATACAGTGATTGGGAAATTTTCTTATGGATGGCCTGATATATTGGATATGAGGAAATTAATCCCAAAACAATGTGAACTAAAAGGGAAAGTGAACATAGGGCTTTTGACTAACATATACGTATTGATCAGGGCATCACTACTTGAGGACTATGTGAAACTGTTATCAAAGCCTCAATTTTACATCATTCATAATCATTGGTCATATCCAATGAGAACACTAAAGTGGGATCCCTTGTTTGATCCAGAGGAGGAAACGACCACTGCGGTAGCCTGGATCTCTTTCCCATTATTATCATCGAACTTTTTTTGTAAGGAGATAATATTTTCTATGGCAGCAGCAGTTGGAAGACCTTTACAGGTAGATTTGGCAACTCAAAATAAAACAAGACCTAGTTGTGCAAGGGTAGAGGTAGAGGTGGATCTTTTGGGAGAATTCCTAAAAATAATTAGTATTGGAATGAGAAAGAAAACAGGGGAAATAATGGAAAAATTGGTGACAATCAATTATGATTATGTTCCAAAATATTGCATAACATGCAAGCTCCAGGGACACAATGAGAAGACTGTTATGTAATTCATCTAGAATTGTTTCCACAAGATGAGCAAACAAAGGAGAAAGGACAGAAGCAAGAGAGCAAAGATGACAAAGGGGAAAAAGGTGACCAAGCTGATGGAAAAGGTGATAAGGGTAAAAAACATGAACATGGTGACGGAGTGCAGGTGGATAAATAAAGGACAACATATGAGATAGTTTTCAGGGAACAGAGAAGGAGGTATGGGTACAAAAGGGGGTATCAAAATCATATCAGAAAGACAACACAAGTATGGCATGAAAGAAATTCACAAGTTAACGTAGAGGTGACTACAAAAAAATAAATCTAGGGCATTAGATGGGGAAGCTGATAAGCAAGATTCTTTTACACAAAATGCAGAGGAGGGTATTAAAATTATACCAATATAGCAGAAAGCAGTAACACAACAGGAACAAAATAGAAGGGAAAGTGAGACAGGATCCTCTAATTTTCACCTAAAAGAGGACAACATAGGATTGGAGCAAATTGATAGATCAGAACATCTTATTGATAAAGATACAGGCTCAAATGACACACAATTGGAGGCACGCAAGTCAATGGTTGATAAGAAAAAGGAAAGGGGAAGGTAAATGCACTGGAATTGGAGATAGAAGATGATTTGTCAAGGAAAGAAGCATATAGTCTCATGACACTTAGGATTGATAAGAAAAAGCCACAAGATATTCAAGAAAAGTTAGACACTGTAGAAGAAGAAAACATGGATGCTAACATACATTGCATCAGTAGAGAGGGAGATCTATCTCCAAGACAAATGGGTCATTTGAAAGGAGGATATGGGAATCACAGGAACAATCATTTGGGCATATCTTATATTAATACAAAGAGTAGAGGAAGCAAGCCTTTACTTCTTGATCAATGATTAGTAAAGTTCTATTTTGGAATATCAAATCAGTAAAATCTTAAAATTCTTTTGAGAGACTACTGGATCTAAATAGAAAACATCACTACTCGTACATTGATCTCTTAGAGCCTTTTCAATTCCCTTCAGAAATGGATAGGTACAGGAGAAGACTTGGAAAACAACATGCCAAATTTAATTGTTCTTCCAAAATATGGTCGTTTTGGGATGATGAGTGGGAGGAGCTGGATTGTATTGACTCAGTGCAACAAATTACTATCTCTTTCAAGCATAGGAACAACAATGCTCAAGTCAAGATTACATCAGTTTATGCTAGATGTAGTTCCCTGGAGAGATTGGAATTGTGGGATGACCTTGAAGAGGTGGCTTACTGTACAAATTGTCCTTGGCTGGTAAGGGGAGATTTCAATACCATTACTGATGAATCAAAGAAGCTGGGAGGATTACATGTCTCACAAATAGAAGTAGATGATTTTGTACAATGCATAAGCTCTGGTGCCTTAAATGAGATTAAATTCTCTGGAAGTTGTTACACTTGGTGGAATGGCAGAATAGAGCAAGATTGTATATTTAAAAGACTGGACAAAGTCTTTGGGAATAATGCATAGATGGATGAATTGCAGAATACAGAAGTGCAACACCTGATCAGGGAGGGTTCTGATCATTCCCCATTCCATGTTACATGCAGTACAAGCCAGGAGCAAATTTATAAGCCCTTTAGATTCCTTAATTTCTGGACAAGACATAATAGTTTTCAGACAACAGTGGAGGAAATCTGGAAGAAGGAAGCAATAGGCTCACCATTCACAGTTGTTCAAACCAAAATAAAAATAGTGAAATTAGCTTTGGTACAATGGAGTAGGACAACCTTTGGAAATATTTTTCAATAGGTGGCTACATTGGAGGATTTAGTAAGGGCCAAAGAAGTTCAGTTAGAAATCAATGCATCAGAAGAAAATAGGACTGGATTGAAGAGAGTTGAGGAAGACTTGAAAAGATACCTGCACATTGAGGAAGAGTATTGGAAGCAAAAAACAAGAATGAAATGGTTTCAAGAGGGTGATAACAACACTAAGTTTTTTCATGCATATGTTAATAGGAGAAGGAGAAAGATGCAGATATCTGTTATAAAGACCAGGCAAGGAGATACAATAATCACCACACAAAATATTGGAGAAGAGGCCGTGAATGTGTTCAAGGAACAATTTAAGGATACTAATGTGCCTACAGATTTTTCAATGTTAGACCAGATACCTAAAATGATATCAGAAGAGCAGAATGAAGAGATGTGAAGACTACCAACTGAAGAGGAGATCAAAGAAGTGGCTTTTGAATTAAATGGAGATAGTGCAAGTGGTTCAGATGGCTTCTCTGGAGAGTTTTTTCAAAGTTGTTGGGAAATTGTGAAAGTGGACATAGTCAACATGGTGAGAGCATTTTTTTTGTGGTCAGGAGCTTCCTAGGTTTATAAAACACACTAATCTAGTTCTTATTCCTAAAAAGGAGGTGGTAGATAGTTTTGGTGATTTGAGACCAATAAGCCTTAGCACTTTCATTAACAAGATCATGTCAAAACTGTTACATGGTAGATTAGTAAAAGTATTACCTACTATTATATCCCAGAATCAAGCACGTTTTGTGAAAGGGAGAAGCATCACACAGAATGTGCTTCTAGCTCAGGAGATCATCAGGGATATAAATAGTAGAAACAAACTACACAATGTGGTAGTGAAATTGGACATGGCTAAAGCATATGATAGTGTCATGGATTTTTCTCACAAAGGTGCTAAGGAGTTTTGGATTTTCAGAAAGGATCATTGACATGGTGGTAAGGTTGATATCAAACATTTGGTACTCAGTGGTTATGAATAGGTAGTCCTTTGGTTTTTTCAATCTTCAAGAGGATTAAAACAAGGGGATCCACTTTCTCCAGCTTTGTTTATCATAACAGCAGAGGTCTTGGCTAGAAATCTTAATCACCTATTCAAGGATCAGAAGTATAAAGGATTTGGACTACCAAAGTGGAGCCCTGAGATTAACCTTGAGTTATGCTGATGATACTATATTGTTCTGTTCAGGACAATCATACTCAATGAAGAAAATGATAAAGGTGTTGAGAGAATATGAACAAGTGTCGGGACAGATGATAAATCTAGACATGAGCTTTGTATATTTGCATAAAAAAGTGCCACTTTGTGAATGCAGGAAAATAAAGAGAATAACAGGTATTAAGCAGGGATCCTTTCCTTTCACCTATCTAGGAAGGAAGAACATATCTCACTTTGAGAGTTTGATTAAAAAGGTGATGAAGAGAATAAGTTCCTGGTAGAACAAGTTACTTTCTTTTGGAGGAAGATATGTCCTAATAGCCAATGTATGACAATCATTGCCAATTTATGTACTCTCTACCATGAACCCACCAGCTTGTGTCATTACTCAATTGCATAGAATTTTTGCTAAGTTCTTTTGGGCCAAAACTACTGGTGCCAAGAATAAGCATTGGGTGGGATGGGACAAAATGTGTTATCCAAGAATTGAAGGAGGACTGAGATGGAGATCACTACATGATGTTTCAAAGGCTCTATTTGACAAATTATGGTGGAATTTCAGAAAGTCCAAAAACACTTTCTAGGCACCATTTATGTGGAATAAATATTGTAAGAAGCATCACCCTATTATTGTTCTAGGACATCTCATGTTTGGAGAAGAATGAAATCAATAAGGGAGGAAGTAGAACATGAAATATGGTGGCAAATTAAGGCAGGTAGTTCTAGTTTATGGTTTGATAATTGGACTAAACAAGGAGCTTTGTACCATATAGAAGAAAATGCAAAGGAAGAGTAGGTGGAAGTGAAAGAGTTCAACACAAAAGAGGGGTGGGATAGGGAGATATTGCTATAGAATCTGTCTCCAGAAATGACTGACCATATTATGGACTTTATAGAAGAGAAGGAATGCCATCAAACATGGCAGTAACATCACAATGGTGGAAAAGGCAATTGAAGTGATAAGACAGATGGTAAAAACTCAATTTCCATGGATAAAGAAAATGAGTTGGACATGGCAAGACATAATTCAAAGGTTCAATCAGTATAAGACAAATATACACTACTTAAGGGTCACTTGGAAACCTCCTGAAGATCACTATGTAAAATGTAACACTGATGGAGCATGCAGAGGTAATCCTGGTTGGAGTTCTTTTGGATTTTGTATTAGAGATGATAAAGGAAATCTAATATATGCTAAAGCTAAAGGTATTGGCATTGCAACAAATATGGAAGCAGAAACTGTTGCCATCCTAACAGCTTTTAGAGAGTGTTCTAACAGAAGAATGCATAATGTGATTGTCGAGACTGATTCACTCAGTCTCAAGAAAACCATTCAGCAGTCTTGGAGGGTTCCATGGGAAATAACAGAAAAAGTGGAAGAGATCGGAGAGATAATGGAGAAGATTAGAGCAAAGACCACACACATATTTAGAGAGGGTAATAAATTGGCAGATTCATTAGCTAATATAGTTATAGAATCACAAGCAGAACATCAACATAGTTGTTTCCAGGAACTACCACTAAAGGAAAGAAGGATATTAAACGCTGACAAAGCATAAATTCCTACACTCAGAATCAAGACACGCGCAATCATCCCATAATGAGACTATGTCAGACCAAAAATTACACAAGATTCACAATAGTCAAGACCAAGCAGTAATAAAGACATTCAAGGGCAAGGAACATCACATTTTCACAAGTGTCATAACAAATTATTTATCTTGTCAAGAAGACACAACTGAGTACAAAAAGCTACATAGATTCTCAGGTAGCAAATATACACAAAAAAGAAGGGGGGGACGGGGTTGTGTAGGTCGAGAAGGAGTAAACTCAGCTGAGAGGCTTTAATCACAGTTGAATACGTTGCAGATCATAGCACTAGATTGGATCTTCATCATAGAATTAGAGCTAAGACATGCTGGAAATGTTTGGAAAAGTAAGAGAGTAGATAAATCAAGAAAAAAAAAGTACAATGGAAGAGAGCTTACCAGGGCAGATCGAGCTTTACCATGAAGAACAATGGAGGGAAGTTCATCATAATCAGAAGAGAATCATCAAGTAGGAAGAATTTCTTCATTTGGTTACTTTCCAAAAAGAGACATTTACCCTATCTATAAGGGATTTGATAGGAATTGGATCAGGACTTTTAGACCCATCCAAGTTTTTTCTTTGTTTCGGCATTGTTTTGTTTGGGCCTTGTGCCTTGTACATACCTTATTCTGATTTATTAAATAAAAGGCTTAGTAAGCCATCAAAAAATTTGGTGGCTGAAATTGAGAAATATCAAATTTGATGTTTGTTGTACACGTGGCAGCAGCTAAAGCCCCTCTTAATTGATTGATAGCAGCGACAGTAACAAAATAAGGCTCACGGTGCTGTTTATTTCTACGCGTACAAAATGGAAAAGCCAATTTAATTGGGTTTTAATTTCCTAATTTGTCTTGAACTCAATTATTTGATTTAGGGTTTCTATATCTATAAATAGGGCATGAAAAATTATTCTTTGTGGCCAAGAACCAAGAAACAATACACAATATAAATTTTTTTCTAGCTTAGGAACTTTGGAAGAGCCGCCGTGGAGGCGGAAGAATTGTGGTTTATTCTTTATTCTCCCTTATTATTTATTTGTATTCGTGATTAATAAAAGATAGTTTAGCTATTGTTCTTAAATTTTTATGATTAACACAAGCATAGTTATTTTAATAAATTTTGATTGTGTTTTTGAGATAATGAGTAGCTAAATTTCATAACTAGGGTTGTGGGAACCATGATGAATTATTAAAGTAAATTTATGTACAAAGTGATTCTTGAATGATTTTTATGCATGTGTTGTTAATTCTAAAAGAATTAAACAACAGAGATTTAGTGGATGCTATCTAATAGTCTAATGTCAATTAGTGCGAGGGTGAAAACTAAGACATACATTGATGTGATGTCTAACTTGAGGTAAAGGTAAGGGTTAGTAATGTATACACACATAGCCGGACCAAGGTGCGGGGTGAAATTCCCTATTTGAAGGACCAATCACTTAGGGATACCTAACTTACCAACCTTGCATGCTAAAAATTGAAATAGATCACTAGTACGATATTCTGGCTATTTTATGAAATCTTGGGGAACACATTCATAGTTATTTCTAATAATCTGAATATAAATAAATACTTAGTTCAAAGCTATTTTTATTCTTTTTATTTTTGTTTCAATTTAAATCCCCTTTTTTTTATATAACGACTATCGAGTTAAATATTTTCTATTGACAATATTCTTCCATTTTCTCTGTGGGATCAACCCCAACTCATAGTTGGGTAAATATATTGCATACGATCGTTTATATATCTTTTCAAGAAGTATATTTGGACGTCATCAAGAATGGAGCCGCTGACGTTATCAGACAACTGCTATTTTTGTTGGCGGGGTGGGGTATTTCCAAACCTACCTCTATTTTGCTATTTTTGTGAATATTATTGTTTTTGGATTTGTGAATGATGGATCTTAGCTTGTGTTTATATATATATATATATATATAGTTGGGTTTTTGGTCCATTGTTTTTAATGTGAATATGTTTTTGAACAGATTTTAAAAATTGCCACCTTTTGATGTGTGAATGTGGTTGTTCTTTTGCAATTTCAAGTGTTGGTTTTGATAAACACCTATAACTTGAATAGTGCTCTTGTTTGAACGACATGTGTGTGCAAATCCGATGAGGCGAATTGAGTTACACAAGTCATATGTGAACTCGTAGAATCTCATTGTGACTGTGATTTGTTGAGTGGAACTCTTGTGATGATCATTGCACGTTTGCGAAAATGTTATGTCTTGTTTGATGCTTGTGTTGAATGTCATGTGTGGTGAGGTTGACTTGATATGCATGCTTGATTATACCTAGAACTTGCCCCGTTAGTCCAGTTGGCTAATGTGAGTGAATGATAGAGATGATCTTAGGAAATTTGTGAAGAGTGAGCTAATATTGCAATTATACATCTTTATGACCACCTTGTAAGAGTGTGAACCAAGCTTGGCACCACTTGAGCCTACATTTTCTTTGGAAAAACCTTGAACACAAATGACCCCTTTTCTTTCCCACCTATAATCTTCATGAGGCATTGATTATTATAAATATCCAACTTAGGTCAAAAGCCTAAGTTGGAGGTGTGGTGAAAAAGGAGGTAAATCAAGAAGTTTGAGAAATTTCCCCCTTTGAAAGATCTTGTTGAAAAAGATGGAACCTCTCCATATATTAAAAAAAAAAAAGAGAAGAAGAAAGAGAGAAATATTGTTGAAATAAAGTGTGTGCAAAGAGCAAAAAGAAATGGGGTATCCAATAAGTTGTGCTTAAAAGAATAGGGTGAGGATTTGAAAATAAAAAAGTGTTGTAGAAAAGGTGGAAGAATGAAATGCAGGTCATGTTTCATGAAGGAAGAAGTCACTAAACCTAAATGATCATACCATTACCCTCATCCCCGTTACAAGCACTAAAAGACCCTTGTGATCTTGAATGAGCTTATTATCATGTTGATTGGAAAATAGGGGCAAGCCTATGGGGAAGGATCATTGCATGTGTTTGTTTTGAGAGGGTGAGAGTTGTTTCTAATTCTGAATTCTTAAAGTTGATGAGCTTTGTGTGAAGCATGGAATCATTTTTTGGTGTGAGGGCCTTCTAATGCTTTTGTTGAGCTTGAACTTGCATTTGAAGCAAGCACTGTGAGCTTGAGTCCATTTGATGATGGTTAGTCAAAATTTAAAACTTAGAGTGCACAATTGAACATTGCATGTGTAGTTTGAACGTCTTGTGTGCATGTGTGTTGAGTCTTGAGTAGCACTATTTTTAGACATCTTTGTTAAACTGATTGATCTAGAGTTTTACTTGAGGACAAGCAAAAGTTTAAGTTGGGGGTGTTGATGAGTCCTAGATTTTGACTCATTTAGGGCTTGGTTTTCATAGTTTATTGTCCTCAAATGCCTAATTTATGCTCTAAACTGATGTTAAAGTGTTTATTTGCAGCAATGAAGTCAAAGGAGCAGGGAAAGGACATTACCGGGCAAAAAGGAGAGAAAAAGATTAAAAAGACTGAAGATAGCAAAGGTTGAGAGTCGCCAAAGCCACTCAGTGACTCGCCGAATGACACTTCAGCTCGCCAAAAGTTCCAGACCGCCAGCCCTGGGGAGAAGCCAAATTGGCAATAAATTTGGACCTTTGGTAAACCGCCGAATGGATCGGCGATAAAAAACTGGATCGCCCAAAGTTACCGATTCTTGAGGATAAAAAGCCAAGGAAAATCGACGATGGAATGGAGCGATTGGTATTGATTTCTTTTTATGATGTTTGGCTAAAACCCTCATTCTTGGGGTGTGATTATTTGCTTTAATTAGCTTATGGGTATTGTTGTTAAATGATTTAATTGCTGTTTTGAAGTGGGTTTAATTGATAATTGAGTATTAACTCTTGGATTGTAGTTGCAAATACAATTGTAGCTTAGTGTTTTGGGCTTGCTCAAGAGAGAGGTTCTAAAACCAAGGTTATCAATTGATGATTGTAGTGTGTGTGTTGTTGTGGGTTCAGCTCGAGAGAGTGAATCTTAACTCATTCCTACATATTTAGCTCGAGAGAGTAGATAAATTAAGGTTTTGGGTTGTTTATAGTGTTAAGCTTGTCGAGGTTCGAGAGAACTCTCTTGAATCGTAATAGTTGTTCGAGAGAAAGCTATTGCATCTATAGTCTAGCCTACCCACAGAGATTCAACAATTTATTAATAAATTTATTAATAAACTTAATTACCCATATACTGAAATTAGCCTATAATCAATCACATCCCTGAGAATTCCTTCCTATTTGTCTAATCCCATGTTTTCGTGATTATCGTATTTTTTAAGTGACACTCTTATATCCCCTCTATCTGACATTCGTTGTCAAACTTTTAACTTACTTTGTTTGATTTCGACAATGTCTACTTCTATAAACAATTAGAATCACAACTTTTACTTCTTAATTGAATTCCATACTATACCGCTCCTTGTGGGTTCGACCCCAACTCTTCATTGGGTTTTATACTAGATAATGATCCCTTACACCTAGTATTGGATGAGGTGTACGTAGTTTGAGCGTTTATAAAAAAAGTGGCACCGCTGTCGGGGAGTAGTGTTATTGAATTCTCTTTTTGAAGTTGGTTTGTGATTTGATTATGTTGCAGTTAAACCTTTTGACCTTTTTTGTGTGTTGTTTGTTGCCTTTGAGCAGGTGACGAAATGAGTGTCAATGGAAGAAACGCCAGCCAGCTGGGCCAAAATGACGATATCGGTAACTTGAATTATGTGAATGAAATGCCGGTAAATGTGGAACATGTGGGTGGTGTAGGTGCTATCTGGTTGCCTCAAGTTAAGGGTAATGCGTTGCTCTACGTGACAAGCACAATGTTGCAACTCTTGCAAATGAAAGGGTTATTTGGAGGCTTGACTCATGCGGATCCCTATGACCATATTCACAATTTTGTGGACGTTTGTGGTCCCATCTCGTTCAAGAACATATCCCAAGTGTCTGTTCGACTCAGATTCTTCTCATTTTCGTTGATGGGAGAGGCTACCAAGTGGTTAGCCAACTTACCTAGGGACTCCATTATTACTTGGGATGATTAGACTGAAGCGTTCTACACAAGGTTATTTCCTCCTTCAAGGATGATGTCATTGATGGATAATATCCAAGGTTTCAAACGCTTGGATGGTGAGCCAATCCACAATATTTAGCTACGGTTTTAGAAATTTCTACGGCAATGTCCGAATCATGGAATCCCAAACAACGTCTTGCTACATTATTACTACTGGAGTCTAGATTCGGTGAACAAAGGAGTAGCTGATCAATTTGTCCAAGGAGGTATCATGTAGCAGCCTTTTGAGATTGCGTCTCTTTTGCTTGATGGCATGACCAAGATCAATCGAGTGTGGTATACAAGAGAGGATCAAGTATCTTCTTTTACATTTAGGATGACGAAAACAAATTGAATAAAACCAAGAGAGCAACCAAAACATGTCTAAAATGATGACTCAATTGGATCTTTTGTCAAAAAATGTAATGAGTAGTGGTACTAGAGTTGTGAATGCTTTTGGTGTGAGCGGGGTGAACCCCGATGATGGACATTTTGAGGCTCTATATAATAAGGAAGTGAGCTTCCTTGCAAATCACGGTGGTGGTTTTTGTCCAAACTACCCTAGGACGGAAGGGAATCAAGGTTGGAATAGAGAGCACGATGACGACTGGAGAGACCGTGATAGGGAATGGCATGATTGTGGTGCAAATTGGAAGGAGAGAGATAGGGACAAAAAAAGATATATACCTCCACATGAACGTCTAAAGCCCAAAGAGCAAAAGGTTAACCCAAAGAATTTCAGCACTGAAGATATGCTCTCACGCATTCTCAACAAAGTGGAAGGGTCGGACAAAGTATTGAAAGAGATAAAGGATGATATCTCAACTCTCACTCAGTCTCTATTAAACAGCTGGAGACAAAAATGGGTCAAATCTCGACTAATTTGAATCCAAGGCCAAAAGGAAGGTTGCCAAGTGACAAAATTGTCAATCCCAAAAATGAAGCTTGAATGGGTATTCTCGTCATGCCACGACGTTAAATAAGGCGCTTCTTGTGAAGCAACCCAAGTTTTTGATGCTTTTAATATTGCTTTTGAATAACGGGTGTTGATTTTTCAAGTTAAAAAGTTGTAAGTGTAGGAAAATTAGCAGTAAGCGAGCCAAAGGTCCAATCGGCGCCTCGCCGAACAAGTCAGCTAGCCCGACTTGGACCGCTGTTTAAACCGCCAACTTTGTTGGAGGTTCTGTAAAACTTGGCGAGCTAATGGGATACTCGGAGCATCATCGAGTGGGTCGGCGACGTAAGTCATGGTCGCCGACTAGCGTGCAAACTGAAGAAATTTTAAAGGCCAAACCGTTTCAAAATTCAAAATTTTTTTCCTTTTCATACTTTTCAACTTCCGAACTCTCGTAACCGATCATATTTTTATTTTCGTAATATTTTCTTACTTTTATGTAGGATTATTTGCTCACGGTGGACTTTCAGATTTCTTTGCTAGCCTAGTTTTACAAATATTCAGCTTCTAAGGTTGGTTTTTCGAACCCCGCTATAAATATTGGTAGTAATCGAATGCATAATCATTGTGTGGTTAATCTTTGTGCGTAATTATTGATTCATTATGTGTGCGATGTTATATTTTCCCATAGTTAGTTGAAATTATGATTATTTGGCCTTAAATAGTAATTTCCCGTGTCGTTGATTGTTAAAATTGTTGGGCTGCATTGAAATTGATGTGGCTCTAGCGAGGTGAAGTCTGAGTAACCCTGAATTGTGCTAATTATCAAATTTTGCCCAATGATAGAGCAGTTGACGTCATTCTTAAGGGCAAAAGACATCAATTGGTCAATTTTGGCCAAATCAGGGGAAGTTTGAGTACCTGGAGGGCATGGTTCTTGGTTGAATTGCATGAAATGATTGTTTAATTTTGATTTTGTGGGCTACGAGCTGGATTTTGAAGTTCGGGCTACAAAACTGGCAGGTTGGGCTATTCAGCGAGCTGCATCGAGCTCGCTGAATAGTTCGGCGGTTCCCCTAACGTCCCCTAGATCACCTTTTAATTCTTTATTTTGTGAGTCTGAGTTATGTTACTTTTGGCGATATGCATGAGCTCGGTGAGTGCACTCGCTGAAGGTAACTTCTGATCGCCCTTCTACGCCTCATATTTCTGAACTTATTCTGTAACTTTCGGCAAACCAATACTAGTTTGGCAAATGGTGTCGGCGATCCCCCAATTGGCCCTAAACAACGTCGACCTAGTCTTACTTTTGATTAATTGTATTCTGGATCTTACGGCGAGCCCGACTTGGCTCGCCAAAGGGGTTCAATGAGTTTTTTTTTTTTTTGCAGATTTTCATACTTTGCTTTTTCTTCAAATTGCATCTAACGTTTGTTGTTTTATGTTGCAGAAATGGCTAGACCTAAAGTTGCTGGTAAAAATCAACTGCCCCAAAAGCGGGCACATGGAATTGTGATTAATGAGGAGGTTGCTGCCTCTCGGGGCTCGACGACTAAACTTCATCCAAAAAGGCGAAAGGGAAAAGGAAAGGGCCCTGTGCAACCGACACTGCGGAGGAGAGCTTCGATAGTGAGGGTTCTACACCACATATCTCACTTCCTCCGGCAGTGAGGGTCAGTCTAAGGATAGTTCTTCGGCGTCCATTTCTAAGCCAGAAGATGACCAGCTCCTACATGCTAGGAGAGTGGAGCTACACTCCAAGGCGATGAATGATCCATCTAGCATTCTGATGCCTCCTACACCTCCTCTAGCTCCAGCTCCAGCTCCAAAGTAGACAGTAGTACAGGCCCCACCAATTCAGGGTCCTCATCCCCGGTCTCTCAATAAATCAAAGACTGAGGGTTTGAGGACGATTCTGGAAGAGAAACGGTTGTCTACAGATGGTGTGGAAGATAAGTATCCCGAGGTGTGGAACACCCTGAGGTTCCATGGATTTAAGGTTTTACTAAACCCCGAGGCCCATACATTCCTACTTAGGTCCGGGAGTTCTATACGGCATACAGAGAGTTGGTGTGAAAAGGGAAGAAGAAGGGAAGTGCCTTCAAGCCAACTGACTTTGTGGTTGTTTGGGGGAAGAAGGTAAAGTTCAGCAGCTCAGACATAAATGTTGTACTTGGGTGATCACGGGATTTCATGCATGACTATCCCGATTCGATTAAGAAGAAGACCCTTGAGGATCTAAAGAGTTGGTTGGCACCCTTCATTTTCGATGTTACTCTGAGATAGATTGAGCCAAGTGCACTGTTTGAGAAGAAGGACCTGAATGTAGTCGTTCGATATNGATCACCTTTTAATTCTTTATTTTGTGAGTCTGAGTTATGTTACTTTTGGCGATATGCATGAGCTCGGTGAGTGCACTCGCTGAAGGTAACTTCTGATCGCCCTTCTGCGCCTCATATTTCTGAACTTATTCTGTAACTTTCGGCGAACCAATGCTAGTTTGCCAAGTGCACTGTTTGAGAAGAAGGACCTGAATGTAGTCGCTCGGTATTGGTTTGGGTTTAGTAGCAGCACCATCATGCCTTCGCATAATGAGTCGATCCTCCGACACCTGAAGGCTGCTTGTCTTAGTTCCATCATATCTAGGCAGAGGTTGACTTTGGGGCTGCTAATCGAGCAAGAGATGCCCATGAGGGTCAAGAAGAGACAGACCTCACTTTCTTTCCCCGTGCTGATTACCGAGTTGTGCCGGCAGGCCCATGTTCTAATGGTTGAAAAGATGGATGTGGAGGTGATCCCCACCTCTTCTACTGACATCCGACATATCGAGGCTAAGTACATGCAGAATGAGGCCGATAGGAGAAGAGCTGCACTGGAGGATATGTCCCCCGTTGTTGATGTTGAGATGTTGTCGACCGAGGCAATCATGCCCACTCAGGCTAGTGAACCTACAGGTACCTCTGGCCCTTCTGCTTCTAATATACCTAGTTCTTCTATTGTACCCCCTCCCACTACTTCTGTTATTGGTGTTGCTGCCTCCCGACCCCCTTTCACCCAGGCCATGCTTTATAAGATAGGCCATTTGGCTCAGTTTGCTGATGTGTGTGCCTCCCGGGTTGGATGACCTAAAGTCCACAAATTTGTTGATGTTGTTCGTCACAGTTTAGATTCTCGATATTCCAACAAGTTCTGAGGTTCCTCCGGCTACTACGACCGTAGATGGTGCTAGGGATGAAGATGCAGATGCCGAGTGTGAGGCAGAGACAAATGAGGAGCAGCTAAGTGTTAGAGTTGAGGTTGTTTATGACGATCCGACAGATCTTGATGATGATATGGTTGAGACTGATGTGCAGGCATCATGTTGAGAAATGTCTATGGTGGGCTCTAGTGGAGCCAAGGATGTTATGGAGTCGAACTCTGATGCCTGGCAGGACGCCAGACAGAGGGAGTAGGCGACATGCAGACTTCACCCAGGCTTAGCCTGGCAGGATGACTCTTTTGCCTCCATTTCTGTTATTTTTAGACTATGTTATTGTTTCTTTGCATTTGAGGACAACTGCTATTTTTATTGGCGGGGTGAGGTATTTCAATACCCACTTCTATTGGGTTGTTTTTGTGAATATTGTTGTTTTTGGCTTTGTGAATGATGGATATTATATTGTGCATATATATATATATATATATATATATATATATATATATCTAGGTTATTGATCTAGTTTGGTCTATTGTTTTTAATGTGCAAATGGTTTTGAACAAATTTTATAAATTGCCACCTCTTGATGTGTGAATGTGGATGTTCTTTTGCAATTTCGAGTATCAGTTTTGGTCAATACCGATGACTTGAATAGTGCTCTTGTTTGAACGACATGTTGTGCAAATCCAATGAGGCAAATTGAGTTGCATAAGTCATATGTGAACTCATAGCATCTCATTGTGACTATGCAATTTGTTGAGGGGAACTCTTGTGATGATCACTGCACGTTTGCAAAAATGGTTAAGTCTTGTTTTGATAATTGTGTTGAATTCCATGTGTGGTAAGGTTGACTTAAAATGCATGCTTGGTTATACCTAGAACTTACCCCGTTGGTTCAATTGGCTAATGTGACTGAAGGATAGAGATGATCTTAGGCATAAATTTGTGGAGAGTGAACCAATTTTGCCATTATACCTCTTTGTGACCACCTTGTGAGAGTGTGAACCTAGTTTGGCACCACTTGCACCTATCCTTTCTTTGGAAGAACCTTGAACAAAAATGACCCATTTTCTTTCCCACCTATAATCTTCATGAGGCATTGATTGTTATAAATAGCCAACTTAGGCCAAAATCCTAAGTTGGGGGTGTAGTGAAAAAGGAGGTAAATCAAGAAGTTTGAGAAATTGCCCACTTTTGAAAGATCTTGCTGAAAAAATGGAACCCCTCCTTATTAAAAAAAAGAGAAGAAGAAAGAAAGATGAAAAAGGTTGAAAAAGAGAGATATTGTTGAAATAAAGTGTGTGAAATGAGCAAAACAAATACGGTATCCAATAAGTTGTGCTTAAAAGAATATGGTGTAAATTTTGAAAATCAAAAAGTGTTGTCGAGAAGGTGAAAGAATGAAATGCAGGCCATGCTTCATGAAGGAAAACGTCACTAAACCTAAATGATCATACCATTTACCCTCAGCCCCATTATAAGCCTTAAAAGACCTTTGTGATCTTGAATGAGCTTATTATCATGTTGATTGGAAAATACGAGCAAGCTTATGAGGAAGGATCGTGCATGTGTTTGTTTATGAGAGAGTGAGAGTTGTTTCTGATTCCGAATTCATAAAGTTGATGAGCTTTTTGTGAGCATGGAATCATTTTGTCGGTGTGAGGGCATTTGAATGCTTTTGTTGAGCTTGAATTTGCATTTGAAGCAAGCATTGTGAGCTTGAGTCCATTTGATGACGGTTAATCACAGTTTGAAACCTAGAATGCACAATTGAACATTGCATGTTGGATCTTGAGTAGCACTGTTTGTAGACATCCTTCTTGAACTGATTGATCTTGAGTTTTACTTGAGGACATGCCAAAGTTTAAGTTGGGGGTGTTGATGAGTCCTAGATTTTGACTCATTTAGGGCTTTGTTTTCATAGTTTATTGTCCTCAAATGCCTAATTTATGCTCTAAACTGATGTGAAAGTGTTGATTTGCAGCAATGAAAGCAAAGGAGCAAGGCAAGGACCTTACCGGGCAAAAAGAAGCTAGAAAGATGAAAAAGGCTGAAGATAACAAAAGTTGAGAATTGCCAAAGCCACTCGGTAATTCACCGAGTTGCACTTCAACTTGCCTAAAGTTTCAGACTGCCAACCCTGGGGTGAAGCCAAATTGGCGATAGATTTGGACCTTCAGCGAACCTCCGAACGGATCGGCGACACATCTTGCATCACCTAAAGTTACAGAACCTTGAGGATATAGAGCCAAGGAAGACCGATGATGGAATGGAGTGATTGGCAATCGACTTAATTCGTCTAATAGACCTGATAGCCAAAATTTGGGAAACTATAAATTGAATTTTAAAAGGAGTTCAGGCCAGTTCTAATTTTCTTCCAAGTTTAATAATTCTCTGAGTATTTTTCCATTGTAGAACCTTGTTGAAGGAGTTTTTCATGTAAATTGGGATTGGATTTTTTTTTTGATCATTTTGGATCATTGTAAAGACTTGGATTGCAATACCCAGATTATGGAGAACGTAATTGGTATTGATTTCTTTCTTTTTATGATGTTTGGCCAAAAACCTAGTTCTTGGGGTGTGATCATGTAATTATTTGTCTAATAAGCTTATAGGTAGTGTTGTTTAATAATTTAAATGTTATTTTAATGTGGGTTTAATTGATAGCTGAGTATTAATTTATGAATTGTAGTTGCAAATACAATTTTAGCTTAGTGTTTTGGGCTTGCTCGAGAGAGAGGTTCTAAAACCAAGATTATTGATTGATGATTGTAGTGTGTGGTTGTTGTGGATTCAACTCAAGAGAGTGAATCTTAACTCATTTCTACCTATTTAGCTCGAGAGAGTAGATAAATTAAGGTTTTGGGTTGTTTATAGTGTTAAGCTTGTCGAGGTTTGAGAGAACTCGCTTGAATCGTAATAGTTGTTTGAGAGAAAGCTATTGCATTTATAGTCTAGCCTACCACAAAGATTCAGCAATTTATTAATAAACTTTAATTACCCATAAAGTGAAATTAACTTAGTTTGTTTGATTTCGACAATGTCTACTTCTATAACCAATTAGAATCGCAAATTTTACTTCTTAATTGAATTTAGTACTGTACCGCTCCCTTAGGGTTCGACCCCAACTCTTCGTTTGGATTTTATACTAGATAAAAATCACTTACACCTAGTATTGAACGAGGTGTAGTTTGAGCGTTTATCACATTAGTTCAGAATTGGTGCTTTCGATTTGGTTTCCTTAATATTTAAAGGAAAATAAAATGGAGAGTTGATTAAGAAGATAGTTGAAGAAACCAAGTGGAATTGAAGCAAGAAGAGGCAATTGGAAGAAAGTGGAACTGGCAGAAGTTGTCTCATTGCGACCGCATAAAGTAGAGGTCTCGATCGCGTTGCACAAGAAATTTTGATCTAGAAATCATGTGGTCAAAGGTCGTGATCGTGTGACCCAGCGCACTACTCATTATGGCAATATGTGTTAGTTGTTGCCACCGCGAAGGGTTAAACGCCAGGCACCTGGGTAGATTGGGAATTTCATCAAATTAATCTGAAAACCCCTTTTTACACTCATCAGCAGTCATTGTTGATCTATCATCCATTGTATGAAAAAAATCCTAGAGAGGATTTCATCTTATTAGCTTAGACTTAGAAAGAAAATATTGTAGATTTCAATTTGGGTAAAGATTTGAAGGCAAGTTGCCTTACAATTCTTTTGTGGATTTGAAGATTGTGTTTTAATTACTAAAATTTCTTATTCCCTTCTTTATTTCCTTGCTTTCAACTTCTAGAATTGTAGGTGTAATTGTGTAATTGAGATTGAGGTTTTGTGTTAGAAATAGATTCATTCTAATGCATTTGTATGTGATTCCACACTTTCAAGACTAGGGTTTCATATAATGTTCATACTTTAATCTATGATTTGAGAGTGCACAATTGAATCTAGCTTCCAATCTTTGTGGGTTGCTTGAAAGAATATGTGAAGTGGAAAATTAGTTTAATAATAATTTTTGGCTTTGATTCCTAAATTTGAGAACAAAAGGAGATAATTGAGGTTTACGTTATTGAATGATAAACTTGCTATAAAAATGGGTTTAGATTAAGGTATTGGATTGTATTGTTGTTGAATACGATTAAGACCGAAAGGAGCTTTCATGAGAAAGCACTATGAGATCGAAAGGACATAATTGTTAATTGATGATGATCTAGCCTACCTTTGATTGAGTTGCATGTGTTGAGATGTCAATGAATCATTAAATGAGTATTGAGTTCCGAATTTCCCAAAATCCCTATTATTCCTTGCTTGATATTGTCTTTTCCCAAATCCTTTGTTTAGTTAGAAAAATGCTCTTAATTTGATAATTTTGTAAATTGTGTGTTTAGGTTTAAACTCGTAGTTATTTATCCTTTTTCTTTTCAATTACCGACAAATTGTTTCCTATGGGATTCAACTGCGACTCTTAGTTGGGTAATTTTATTGATGTCGATCGCTTAATCTTCGAAGTTGTTTTTAGGGTAATTTGAGCACTATCAAAAATGGTACCGCTTACGGGGAACAATTAGGCATATTGAGTTGATTTAGGATTTATAGTTTACTTGTTTCTATCTAGATTGTGAATGATGGCCTTTTTGTTTTGTTTTGTTTATATGGCTCTTTGTGATCTTCATATATTTTGGAGTGGTATGCCCTATACCTACCAATGGGCTTGTAGTTAAACGGATGTGATAAGCCAATTTAGGCTTAGTGTGGCGGATGAAAAGCTCATTCAGGGTAAGGGAGCCCTAATCCTTCTTTCCCAAGAAAAGAAAAGGCTTCACAAAATAAATTTAACTCGATCCTATGATATGTTCAACTTTGAGTTTGGACTTTCAACACTTAGAGATAAGGTGAGAGCAACCGTGGGGATGGAAACTCCGCCTTATCCAATTGTCGGAAAGAACGAACAAGAGTCTCACGACTTGCACCTTGCTTGGTGTGATGAGACGGTTCAATTCAAGTTTGGGATTGAAATGTTGAAAGCCAAATATGAAAACACAAGAAGGGATTAAGGTGGATATAGAAGATATCTTGAGCTTGTGCAACCAACTCAAACCAATAACAATCCATGAAGCTAGAATAAATAACATGATACTAGAGTTGCAAGATGTCACGACCCAAAACACACCCTAGACGTGACATGGTGTATAGGACCCCAAGAGGCCCTACACAAGTCACTTAGCATACATCATACAAGATAATAGAGAACAATAGATTTTAAAAGATAGTTTCAAATCACAAGAGTTGATAAAATGTAGCGGAAGTCTAACATAGTCTCATAGACATCTATTACATCAAAGAGAGAATGGGTACATCACATACAAATCTGAAATGAAAATACATGAAAACAATTAGGAGTCGTAGTCCTTGAAAAATGAGGACTCACCAATCTTTAATAGCTCGCTATGGCATCACTAGCCATGAGTATGCAGAATAGAAGCGTCTAACCCTACATTAGTGAAACAATGTAGGCAAGAGTATGCATTAGTACATGGAATGTATTAAGTATGAAAGCAATGCATAAGATTTATGCAATCATGCTACAAAGGAACTTAAGATGACATACAATGACCAAGTTAAACCATAAGATAAAAGGGTTAGAAAACATAAATCATAATCATGGTCAATGCAAACTAAACATCTTTAAAACACTTTTAAGATACTTCTAGAAGTAACCTTAGTTCAATATTGTAGGAGATCAACCTTTTACCGAAATACAGATGATGTAAACTATAACATGGTATCTGGTGTCTACCCCACACCGAAAAGAGATGTTCACACTTGCCAAGGTAAAAACCATGAACTTCTAGCTTACATGGATCCACTAGCTAATGTCTATCTAGAAAAACCTATAGTGGCACATAGTTTATGGGACATGGGTAATCTCCACTTTTCCACTCAATGCTAAGCATAAATCCCATGGAATATTCATTAATCTTAACTTATCTTAACATTTTTGAGATATGGGTATTCGCCACTTGTCTTGTCATTAGAGGACATATGTAATCACCGCTTGCCTCATCATCCATGAAGGGCATATCAAGTAATCAATCCAAGCTAAATTTAATTAGAATAGATTCTTAAATCTTTATTCATCTTAGGTGAGAAGACCTTTCAACCTTATGAATTATTTATGTGAGAAAATCCTTTCACAACAACAACAATAATACTTCACTCTCAAAGCATCCTTAAACATTTTCATCAATTTCATAAAACATCTTCATATATTTAAGCTTCTTTATAAATTCATGTAAATTAGGGTTCATAGTTAAAATTCATAGATTAATGCATGGGCTCACATGGCATTGGTTGAAAATCATGTAATTAAATCAAATTCATCAAAATAAGATCATAATAAAGCAATTGAATCCATACAAATAGACTTCATGAGGAACTAAGTGAAAATCTAATCAAATCTTGGGAAATCAAATTAGAGAATTGAAGAAACTTTGGGGGCTCAATGGGTGATTGGAACCATAGATGAACTCCTTACATACCTTGATTGAAGTCCTAAGCAATGATGAAGAAAGGAAACTTGAACTTGAAGAACCCTAGCTTTTTCTTCTTCTTCCTTGATCTAGAAAGAAGATTTTTGGAGAGGATGAATTTGGTCAAGTTTAGGGAATTTAGGAGAATGTATTGAAATTGGTAGTTTAGGACTTAATTCACTTATATAGGTCTTGAAAAAGGATTTAAAACGATGCAATTTGGGTACCAAACACTTTGGAAAAAGACCACAATAACTCTAACTCAAAAACTGACGAGGTGACTTAAAAGAACAGATTCACGAGCCGTTTAAGGCTTCACAGGCCATATGGCCAGTCGTGAAGCTTCACATGCCCGATAGTGCTTCACTAAAATGGGCATAACTTTTTACTCCAAACTCGCAATGAGGGAAATTTAGTGGCGTTGGAAAGAGGACTCAAATAACTTAAATTTGGTAGGTCATGGGTCACCAAATTTATTTTGTGATGAGAGATATAATCGTTTGAAGTTGACACAAAATTTAAAAACTTATGGAAGACTTGTCGGACCCCCAGATGGGTCGTCCAAGTCACCACAGGTCATCTAAGGTTCCGCCTAGGTGACCTCTGCCCATGCAGACTTGGATGGTCATTCACAATGCCCTAAATGGGCCATGGACCCCTAAACAGATCTTCTAGGATGTCGTGAAGGGTCCATGGTCCATTTTGGGTTCGTGGACTTGCATATGTGCCCTTTTTATCCATTTCTCTATGTCCGAGGTGTTACATAAGAAAAAACTAAAAAATCATAAATGAAAACTTTAGTTCATATGGAATCGAGGGTGTCACAATTAAGGACAAACAATCATGAAAAGCAATGTTCAAGTGGTTTAGTAACTCTCTCGATCTTTCCCAAGGATCCAAAATGGGAGTATGATTCAAAGTTGGGTAAGAAATTCAAGTGTTCAAAATGGATAGATCGAACGCTATTATTGATACTCTCATGTACTCCCTACTCTCTTAGGAGTGAAAATGATCTTAAGTTTGGGAGAAGGTTCATTGCCTCGAAGTGGAAACACAAAGGGTGATTAACCCAGCATCACGCCATGACATTAAATTGTGCACTTGATAAGAGGCAACTCATCGGTATGAAAGTAAGTTTAAATTGTAGTTTTTGATTTGTAGTTTAGAGTTGATTTTTGTTTTTGACTGACCCTCATAATAACTAATTTTGTGGTGGTATTTTGAACATATTTGAATGCATAAAATTGATTGCGATTGAAATTTGGGGTAAACGCACCTTAAAAAATAAGAGTTGGCCCATTTTTGGACGCCCACGTGTGCCTAAAAAATTAGGTGGATCGCGTTTTTTGCATTGCCATCGCCCAAATGGACAGTAGCTTCATCAAGTATGGCACCCAGCTACTTATTGTGATCGCGAGAGCCTCTAATCGTGATCACGATACGTTAAAACATCAGGTTTATGATCGCCAGTTTCTGGTGTCGCATTCATGAAAGGTAAACCAACTTCTTGTCATGATCCCGAGGAGAGGGGTCGCGTCTGTGATGAATCGCGTGAAATTAAAGAGGTAGTAGTTTCTAATCAGGTTCATTGTACCAAATAACTCCTTAAAATGTCTCAAAAACACCCCTCTATAAAATCAATTGCTTAGGTCATTTGGTGGAAATATTTCCATTCAATTTTTTTCTTCTCACTTAAGGTATGATATTTCCCCGTTCTCTCAATTAGTTTTGAAATTGGAAGGTAGTTTGGAAAAGGGTTGAATCTCGCCTTGCATTGTGATCATGATTTGTCATTGAAAACCTAATTTTTTTGGGGTGTCATTTAATGTTGCATCCTAAGTGTAATCTAAAAATTTGGGTGTTGGATTGTTAATTTTATGTGAAAAAGGCATAAGAAAATGTTGCTCACAACCTGTTCGATGAAATTCCAAATTGAAGTTTGATTTTCTAGGCTAAATTGTTCTATGCGATCGTGATGTCTCATCTCGTGATCGCAATGTATTAAATTTTGAAATTCCATGATCGTGATGCCTAATCCCGTGATCATGATTAATTGAAAATGTGACGCTCGTGATTATATAGGTCCATCCCTCGATCGTGATGTGTCGTCTGACTCGTAGAAGTTTTTACCAAAAATAGTAGTTTTGCCCCTGTTCCCTCGACTCCTTTTTTTCACTCATTTCTTTTGCCTAATTACTTAATAATACATTGGTTTACTTGCCTTATTACTCATTTGACATGTTTTCATCTTTTATAGGTTGTTTATTTGCAAAAGAATGGCTGACAACGTCAACCAAGTTGAGGAACATGCGAGAAAATATTTTTGGGGATGACATATTTGACTCTGAGCGATTTTTATTCGCTTAATGCCATCAATTGCATGAACGCCTCTTCACAAATAATATCGCAAGGGAGAGGGGGTCTTCTCTTATAAAATATTCAAGAGCGCATGCCAGATTTCTATGGGCAATTAGAGGCCAACAGATGTATTTGTTTTGCGAATGAGCCTATCAAGTCTAACTACATAGTAGTTCAAAAATTTTATGCCAAGGCCGTTGAAACTGACTTCTCTGATAACTTGGTATTTATGGTATGGGGCAAACAAGTTATTTTTGACTCTACAAGGATCAATAATTACAATGGTCTTCCTGATGGCGATAATGAAGTTCACACGGCAAGGAAAAAGAAAGCGGGCAAAGAGTGGTTTGTGACACACTTGCATGGGGCGATAGGCCTAGGTGAATTGAGAACAACCACCAAATCTGTCATGACCCGAGCCTACACCCTATACGTAGCCGGCACTCGAGAATCATTGCTGGTCCTCAAGAGAACCCTCATCCTAGCTAACTACAAGTGGAAGACTAACTCAAGCATACATAAGCATCAAATTGATAAAAACATTTAAAAACAATTTACTATCTTAAAACTTTGTTGAATATACAAAGTATGAAACATAAGTTTCAAATAAAATAACTTATAACTGAAAGACTCTCCAAACCTGTCTATCTATGAAGCCTCTAATGTATACAAGGATGAGTGTTGGGACAAGAACCGCGACTCCTCAAGAGAACTACTAGTAACAACTCATAAAAATTGGGGTCCTCCAAAAGCGAGGAGGTCTTACTCAAAAGCTGACGAATGATCTCAACGGACTCTTGTTGAGGATCCTAAGATCATGTATCTGCATCATTTAAAAGATACAGATCGAATGACATCAGTACATTGAATGTTTTCCCGTCGGCCATTTCATCACAATACTGTATCAGGTTACTAAAATGGTCATAACTTTCTACTCAAACCTCGGATTGTTGTGAAATTTGTGG
Organism: Solanum stenotomum; assembly: GCF_019186545.1. Lineage (NCBI taxonomy): Eukaryota > Viridiplantae > Streptophyta > Magnoliopsida > Solanales > Solanaceae > Solanum > Solanum stenotomum. The sequence goes on from NC_064293.1 coordinate 6,448,492, forward strand.
TGTTGCAAAGAAGATTCAAATACTTTTAATTTGATAGGTTATGGGCCATGTAACTCTTTATACTCTAAGAGATATGATCATTTGAAGTTGACCGAAGTAAAATCTTACATTAAAACTTAATTGATAAGGAAACTTTCAACTCTGCTTTGTGCTAGGAGTTTCTTATGACCTTAATTGATATCCAAAATTATTCTCACACTAAATAATTTACTTTTACACATATGGGGAATTTAAGAATCACCCGAAATGACCCTATAAGTAAATGAAGAATGGTTTGAGTCTTAACTTAGAAAGTTTTGGGGTATTACAATACCTCCCCCTTGGGATCATTCGTCCTCGAATGATAGCCGGTATGAGAATGGAAAGGGGTTACTTTTATTATATCTAAGTATAACTCAGAATCACAATGTACTTAACATAGGGTGATTATTCTTATCTAAATCACAAGATTCGGGTTCTATACCTCTGTAGGAAATCTCATCCCAAGAACACTACTCCTTACCACTACATCAGCTAACCTTGAGCTCATATCAGGAAACACCTAATGTATCACGCATTGTCACATATTAACTACACCACATTCAAGCTTAGAACCTTAACCACCCAATAGACTCCTACTAACCCACTTTCTAGGAACTTCTCATCCACGATCATCTCTACTAATTGAACTTTCATGCATTACCACCGGAAAGTTGACTTAGTACTCATTATATAACTCTATCTCCTTCTTCCTCCACATTCATAACCTTAGATGGAATAATCACACCATCACTATCACAATAAGAAATAACAATCCTCTCCTCCATCATCACACAACTACTATAAACAACACCACCCTCCAAAACTAAAAGGGATTACTGAAAGGACTTTAGGGAGAAATATCATAAGCACGATTCATTCAAGAATTCTAATATAAGAATATGCATGACATAACACTATGTTGCTAGCCATTGAGAGTAAATCATGAACTTGTTAGACTGAACATACTATGCGACATCACTGTTTATATGAATAGGTTCATATCATGAGGCTGATATCCACAACTTTATGGATTAAGCTCGAGGTTAGCGGGCTAAAGTCTTTACCCATCCTTCTGGAAATTGAGCAAAGATGTGAAACTCTCTGAAGTGTATGAGCATCGCTCATAGACACAATTCTGATATTAGAACATGATGTTGTAATAACTTAACTTTGAGGAATACGCAAGAGTATGAATGGATCGATATACCTTTAAAAACACTTTCGGAAGACATCATAATTTCATCCTCAACATTTGACTTTGTTTCTCATCTTATCATCTCCCCCTTAGGTCTAAAGCTGAAACTTGAAAGCTATGGATCTATTCCTTCATCTCTAAACTGGTCTACATTCCCTTTAATACTCAGAAAGGCATATCTAATGGTTACGAAACTCTCCATAAGCAGTACTAAGACTCTTTCTAAGACCTTTTTCTAGGATGCTTCTATTAACCTGTTCTCATTAGCTTATAAAGCCGCTTCATCTAACTCTTAAGGAAAAATAATAATGCTTACATCCATTTATTCCACATGACAACTCAAATATGCTATCTAGGCACACATGGAAAATTATTAACTTAATTGGAACCTCATCTTGTAACATACAATCTTGGGTAAACCTCCTAATGATCTTGTTACTCTTATAACTTAGCCACACTTCACTGCCCACATCTAAAAGTTAGGATCTCTCACTTGTACCATGTATATTCATTGCAGCTAACATCTCAATTCCTCACCTACTCTATGTCAAGTCAACTAGATCAAATCTCAAGACTAACATCATCACCCTCATGTTGCCATTCTTTTGGTCACGACACTCATCTCAAATTCAAGCTTAATATATATTACTAAACCCAGCTATCAATATGATTGCTCGCTTACCATACCAAATTACAACTACTAGATAAAAAATTTGAAACACTCACCCACTAAAACCTCATGACAAGTAGTCAATCTTTATCTCTCAGTCTACATACTTACAAATTATCGTCACATTCAATTTCACAACTTAAGTACTATTTACTCATTCACTATACACCATTGCCTAATTAGTTCTATAACCCTTTGAATATTATGGGCTCTCCCTTAAAAACCATAAGCTTAACTTAGAGCTATCACCTCATCAATACTCATTCTCTTCTATTCAACACCTACACTTGGTCATTACTAACACAATGGGCACATCATCATAACCTCATTTCTAGTTAAAGTATACTCTAACTCATCCTAACTAGTAACTATTCCTCTACATTCTATCATGAACTATATACAACATTTTTACTTCTTAGTCTACCCATAAAGGAAACTCCTCATTAATAACCTACTGGGTGCATGACTATAATAACATAGCTTGCCTCATCACTATCTCCTTTTCTTAGATTACTAAACCTCTGGATACATTCTTCTAACTTTGGGCACTCTTACAACTACTACTGCTTATAATCTCATAACTCATACTATCTATTCGGGTGAAAATACTACCTAAGCTCCAAAATACACTTTCGCATAAGGGTCTCAACTGAAACAAAGTTTAGAGAAAAGAGTCTGGGAATACATCTCGCTTTTAGCTCGAACGAACGAATCATATGAATAAGAATGCATTCTTTTGAATCTCAACACTTAAGCTCACTCATGGGCTTCTCTTAAGCCCCTCTGTAGTTTCATGACTCTCTCAAGACTTTTGCTGAGAGTAACTCATTAATATTGAACTGACTTTGCTTTTCAACTACCTTCAGCATGGGGATAGTCGAATGAATCAGAGAAAGGCATGAGTTTTGAATAAACTCCTTATGACACAACTCTATTGACATATTTAGAGTATGAAAGAAAGGATTTTTTCCTTAAATGTTTGTAGTCCCTTATTTATACAAGTGGGGACCTCACAACCATAAATAAGATCCTACTTGACACGGCTTCATAGACACCCTATGACACTTGAACTTTTAGCTCTGATACTAAGTTTGTCACAACCAGACCCTACACCCTGGACATGGCCGGCACTCGAGAACCATTGTTGGTCCTCAACCGAACCATCACCCTGGCTGACTACAAGTGAAAGACTAACTCAAGCATACATAAGCATCAAATTGATAGAAACATTTAAAAATAATATACTAAATCTTAAAACTTTGTTAAATATACTGAATATGAAACATAAGTTTCAAATAAAATATCTCAAAACTGAAAGATCTCCAAAACTGTCTATCTGTGAAGCCTCTAATGTATACAAGGATGAGTATTGGGACAAGACCCGCGACTCCTCAAGAGGACTACTAGTAACAACTCATAAAAATTTGGGTCATTAAAAAGCGAGAGGGTCTTACTCAAAAGTTGACGAATGATCTCAACGGACTCTTGCTGAGGATCCTAAGAACATGTACCTGTATCTGCATCATTTAAAATATACAGGTCGAATGAAATTAGTACATTGAATGTATGAGTATGTAATATAGTTGATTAACAAATAATTGAATGAAAGGACTGCAATAGATAACACATAAACTCAACTGAATATAAAGGAATACAGGAATGAAATCATTTAAAACTTTAAACAAAAAAACTTACTCAACTCTGAAACTCAACATAATAAGTGATATAATAAAAATACACTTTTAATTCTATTTTGGAAATTCTCTAACCGACAACCATCACTATGAGTTACGTGATGATACAGCGTCTCGCCCACGGTGCCAAAACTGTCTTTTACCTTGTCGGGGTATAGAACAACCTCAACTAAGTGGATCCACTAATCTATGCTTAAAAATCAACAAGGAATCATCTAAAAAGGATGACCCATTACCCATGTTGGCATACATGGTTTATGAGGAATTTGAGTTGTCTGAACTCGTCCCCATATCGGTGCTCAATACTACTCCCAAAAATATATACTCATGCTCATATGTTTAAAAACATCTCTCTTCCTCTGGTTTGAGACAATTTCTCAAACTACCCTCTTAAAAGAGGTAACTACTCTTGAAAAATATTTTGAACTCATATCTCATTTAGAAATCTCAGCTTCTCTTTTATCAGTGTAAAAATTGATACCTCTGGAAATACATAGTCCCCTTATACTCTAACTCAATTCATATTTGAAAACTCTATCTCAAAAATATATCAAAATCACATTTTAATATGATCATTGATGACTCGGGAACTCATATTGCATAAACATTGATGGTATATCTAGATACCATAATACTCATACATTGATGGAATACTCGATTGCCATACTAATCATGTTTTAGAAACTCTTTTCTCAAAACTCATCTTTACTTTCTCAAAAACTCAGTTTAAGAACTTAAGTGTTGACTTTAAAAAACTTTTCAAAATTTATAACTCAAATCATAGGGTTCATGTGGAATTATGGAAATGGACGACTCAACACAGGGATCTCAATAGCAGTAAGAAAATTCAGTACTCAGAACTCAAGACTCAAGAACTCGAAACTCATAACTCAATGATATTTCTCCTCTCAAAAATACTCAATTCATAGAGTTCATGCTGAAATATAGACATGAACAAATCAACTCAAGAATTTTAATGCATAACATATAGCAATTCAATAATTAGGAATAGAATTTCAAAAAGAAACAGGAACTCAATGATTCAAATCAACTTATCTCATGAATACTCAAATCTAGGGATAGAATCCTAGATTACTCTTTTACTAATTTAAAAGTAGATGGAGGGAGTGAGGACGAACTAGTCCAACACTATGAAAGCCTTACATACATGGAAGAACAAGGTTCTTGAAGAATCTTGAAGAAGAACTTGATTAGAAGCCTTGAAACCCTAGCTTGAAGGAGAAAAATCAAGAAAACCTTTCTTGAGATTTCTTGAATTAGTTTCTTGAAACTCTATGGACAAGAATTATGATTTTCATTAGTGATACATAATTTTATGGAGGAATTTGAGTTGGAAAGAGTGAAATTCTTGGAGAATGACTTACCTTGAAGAAGAATCTTGAAAAAGATTGAAAGAATCTTGAATGGAGTGTTCTACTTTGATTTTTCTTCTTAGGGTTTGAGAGAGAAGAGAATGATGGATTAAGAGATGAAAATCTGGTTGTTTTGGGTCTTTAATTAGTCAATAAATTCTTTTAGGGTTTTCTTAGAGGTAAAAAGACAAAACGACCCTTTTTAATATTTTCCTGTCGGCTAATTCGTCACAACACTGTATCAGGTTACTAAAATGTTCATAACTTTTTGCTCAAAACTCAGATTGTTGTGAAATTTGTGGCGTTACAAAGAAGATTCAAATACCTTTAATTTGATAGATTATTGACCACATAACTCTTTATATTTTAAGAGATATGATCATTTGAAGTTGACCCAAGTGAAATCTTACATCAAAACTTAATCGATAAGAAAACTTTCAACTCTACTTTGTGCTAGAAGTTTCTAGTGACCTTAATTGATATCCAAAATCATATTCACACTAAAGAATTTAATTTTACACGTATAGGCAATTTAAGAATCACCCAATATGAATCTACGAGTAAATGAAGAATGGTTCGAGTCTTAACTTAGAAATTTTCGAGGTGTTAAAGAATCGGCTTCTCATAGTTCACAACTGAAGCCAAGACTTGTCTTATCATCATTTCTAGCAGGGTTATAGCTTTTATGAATAAGACCGATGTTTCTCTTGATCAGGCATTTCATATTTGTTCCATCGTGGAGGGGATTCCTATTAATGTTAGGCGGATTATTGCACAACACATTCTGGAGTTTGTCTTGGAAGGTACAAAGAGTCTCTCTTACCCTTCTTTGATTACTTATGTATTCCTAACAGATGAAGTGGAGCCACATGAGGAGTCCTAAAGCCCTATATATACACTGAAAAAGAAGTGTCGAAGGCATGTAATAAAGAAAAGAAAGATTGATGAACAAGATCCAACATTTGGCACCTTTACTGAGGACATTGCTTCACCTAGTTCAGACTCTATCCCTTATCCAACTGAATTTCTATGGAAGAAACCACCGTTACTATTCCAGCTAGCAGGACATATATAGGTTTAGGACACTCAAATACCCTTATAGGTTCAGGAGTTTACTCAGAGTCTTTCTATAAGGCCTCGGGAGAGATCTTCGGCCTCAGGTGGTGTTATTTCTACCTTTTACACTCTAGTGTTGGATCAACGAATTCTCAAGGATAGAATAGCAAAAATGGCGAGGAGGCAGAAAAAGATGAAAAGGCATGAAAATAAGAAAACCAAGTTCTTGAACAAGATGATGAGTACACTTTGGAAAGTCTGTTGGTCGGGAGAGGAGGTTGATGATTATGTCCTTTCAGACCCAGATAGCTCCCCTAAAGAGTGATGATCTTTACAGAAAGTCCCTCATATTCTCTTTTGATTGTGGTACTGTGAGGACATAATTACATTTTTCAGTTGGGCTGCCTCCTTTGTCGGGCTTAGTTTAGATTGGTTTTGTATCTGAATATGCCTTTTTCGAGCCTGTTTTTATTTTGATTTGTGGATAATGTGCCCTTATCAGGCTTTTTGATTATTATGTAGGGTTAGTTTGTTTTATTTCATTTCTTGTACTTTGTATCTTTTTTGTTTTTATTTTAACTATTATTATATGGATTGATGATTCCCGATGATGGATAGAGTGATGGTTTTCTTAAGGGTGAATCGTCGATTTCTTATGAATGTTTGGTTGGTGTTAGATGTGGTGAAGTTTGAGTAGTTGACCGTGAATAGATACATGTGGTTTTTGAATGATGGATTGGTTGAAAACTTTCACAAGGGAAAATCGTCATCTTTTTGGGAGGTTGTGGCTTGGTTGGTACCAAGAACATAGTTTTGCATGTGAAAAGTGTTCGCTTTTGTCACCTAGAACTTGCCCAGATGGTCTTGATTGAGTTTGGTTGGAGAAATGATCTTGGACTTTCTTTGACATTCTTGAAGTCTAGTTGGCCTAAAAATCCCACCTTTGAATTAAATATACCTTATTTGCTCCTTTGAGCCTTATCCTTTTTGAAAATGTAACCCTTTTTTGAATCCTTCCTTTCTTGAACTTGAGAATTGTGAAAGTTAGGCTAAAATCCTAAGTTGGGGGTGTTATGGGAAACTCATAGATGAGATGCTTACCACATGAGAGGGCTTGATAATAAAAAGGTTTGAGAATGGAGCAAAAGGCGACAAAGAAAGAAAAAAGTTATGAAAAAAAAAGTGAATAATGAGTCTTGAATCCTCCAAAATTTGAAAAATGGTTGCATGTGGGGAATCTAGAGTGGAAATAAGAATGGATTGTGAAATGTGCATTGATTTGAAAAATGAAGAAAAGTGGAAAATTTGGAGAATGATGAGGTACTGTGTAGAGTTCAAGGAGGGTATGGTCACTTATACATAAATGATATCCTAACATTCCCTAAGCCTACATTACAAGTTTAACAAGGTCCTTTCAAATTTCCAATTGAATGAAGTTTAGTCAATTTTGATTGAAAATATCGGCAAGCCTATGGTGTGGCATTTGTGTTCATGAGATTTTTTTGTGAGTGTGAGAGTTTGCATTTTTGTCCCTTGTCATGTAATTACTTTGTGAGTGTGTTGGGACATTACTTTCCTTACGAGGGAATGTAAGTTGATAAATGGGTGATTTTGAAAATTCCTAATTGTGTCATGTGAGCATGAAAAAGAACTATCAAGTTGAGTGACTTATAGAGGTTGAGTTGTTGTTACTTAATGATTCTTGGTTCTTGAAAATGAGTCATGAGAGTGAGAGGAGTTATTTTGTGAGAAATATTGCATGTGGACTATTTGTTAGTACCAATCAAAGTCATTTCCTTTGTGCTTGATTGGAAAAAGGTGAAATTGATTTTTGGTGTATGTTGAAATAAGAGTCTCTTGTGTTTTTTATTTTCTTAATTGAGGACAAGTAAAGCTTCTAAGTTGGAGTGTTGATGAGTGGTGGATTTTCAATCATTTGAGGATCTTTTCAAGGTTATTTTGGCTTGCTATAGGGGATTCGTGAATGCATGGAATCACATACAAATGTACTTAATTTTTTTCAAGCATTCAATCTCAAATCTACTTAATTTTTTTGAGTTACTTGAAAGAGAATCCATGAAGTGGAGAATTATGTTAATATTCACTTGTGGCTTTGATTCCTAACTTTGAGACCAGAAGGAGATAATTTAGGTTTGCTTTGTTGAATGATAAACTTGCTAAAAATAGGGGTTTAGATTAAGGTATTGGATTGTATTGTTGTTGAATACGATTGAACCGAAAGGAGATTTCGTGAGAAAGCACTTTGAGAGCAACAAGAGATAAGTGTTAATTGATGATGGTCTAGCCTACCTTTGATTGAGTTTCATGTGTTGAGATGGAAATGGATAGTATTGAGTTGATTTAACAAAATCCCTATTATCCCTTGCTTGATATTGTATTTGCCCAAATCCTTTGTTTAGTTTGAAAATTGTTCTTAATTTGATAGTTTTGTAAATTATGTGTTTAGGTTCTAACTCATAGCTATTCATCCTTTTTCTTTTTGATTGCCGGAAAATTGTTCCCTATGGGATTCAACTCTGACTCTTACACTCTGTCTAGATCATTGTTACCCATTGTTTCATAATGTATTGTATTGTATTGTATTGTATTGTGTTGTGTTGCATTGTATTGTATGGTAGATACAATGCTTGATTGGATTGTAAGTTTGTTGTTGTTTAATAACATTTTTATTGTTTGGTTTGACTGTATCATATTATATTGTAATTTATATATTTACTAAAATGTCCCTTATTATTATAAATACTAAATTTATCAATAATTACTAATAAAATAACAATATTATCATGCATAATTTTTTATGTCATATGAAAATAACATAAAATTTAGGGCTAACCCATCGGTGGCCCCCTAAACTTGGCACCAACTTTCACTTAGACACCTTAACTAGACTTTGTCCATTTTAGACACCTCAGGTAAGTTTTCGTTGTGTCATTTTGACACTTTTTGCATACACATCATAGAGAGTGTGATACACTCATTTATAGCGCGTGAAAAGCTTATTTAATCAATTTTTAAATATTTTTTCTTCTTCTTCTTCCCCATTTTCAGCCTCCATTTTTCAAGCTTAACTCCATCCATGGTGAATATTTTAAATTTTTTTTAAAAAGACCTATTTTCAAGATTTAAATATTGAAATAATCATGAAATTCTTTTTTGGAGAAATATTGTAATGGAGAAGTGGATTTGATTTTTCTTCTTCCTTCACGGGCTTTCAAACTTTTCTTTCACTGTAAGCACTCTCTTAAAATTTTTTTCCAGTTAATTTTAATGATTTCCGTTCAATTTAACTGCTTTGTTATTGATTAAGAAGAATTTGAATCCATGATTTAGTTTTATTCTTCTATAATAAAAGGATTGGTGTGTGATTGAGATATTTTTTGTTAATTGATTAAATATTTTTTTAATTATGTGGGCAAAAATGCCACATGTCATCGATTCATTGGCTACTTTTGTTTGTTTCTCAAAATTTATTATTTAAGAACGATTTTGGGCACAAATGACAAATGTCTTCATTTAATTGGACACTTTACACGTCATTCGCGAGTGCATTACACACATTACATATTTTCGCTGATTGTAAAAAAAGTGTCAAAATGACACAACGAAAATTTACATGAGGTGTCTAAAATGAACAAAGTCTAGTTAGAGTGTCTAAGTGAAAGATCGTGCCAAGTTTAAGGGGCCACCGATGGGTTAGCCCTAAAATTTATCATCAATTATAATTATATTATCAAACATTATTATCACGTTTGTAACTAGATTGATTTGATTAAAAATTGATAAAATTAAAATTTTAAATATTCAATTCTAAAAATTATCATGTACCGCATTAATTAAAAAAATTAGAAAATGATGAAAAGGTAAGAAGATACTGCTTTGTATGAACTAGCCAATTAATATATTTATTCGTTCACCAATTGTTAACTCTAAGTCGTTAACTATAAATTTTAATTTACACTTTTGTACTTGTATAATGTAGAAACTGCAAAAAAAAAACATATAAAGCAATATGTTAAAAGAGACAAAAGTATGAAAAAAGGAAGAACGTATGCTTAAAAAAAGGTAGGACAAAGAACCAAACCTAGTAGGAACAAAGCAACGCAGTAGTTACTGGGCATGAGGTTTGACTAGGATTAAATAATATAGGGTAAATGGTAAAATACTATTCTGAAATATTAAATAAGAATATGATTGGAAAAATAAATTAAGTAACAAGTGGGAACACGCCAAATCTATTGTTCCATAAAATGGGGGTTTTCACTGTTACAGAACAACGAAAGTTAACAATACAATACAATATATTTCAAGTAACAATCAAAACAAACATTATATATATGGTAATAATACAATACAAAACAACAAATGACAATGATCCAAACATAGTGTTAGTTGGGTACTATTATTGGCGAATACCGCTTAATCTTCAAACTTGTTGTAAGGGTAATTTGTGTGTTATCAACGCGCTGGCTAGTCAAGTAAAAATGGAGCACATACCAGATGCCTCCAATGTCCCATATAAAAAAGGAGCACGTCAACGACACCTCATAAGTCTCAAAATTAGTAAATCTAGTGATCGAGGTGGTACGACTCGCATTAAAGCTAGTTAAGAATTAAAGCTGAGTGAAAACATTATTTCTCCATGAATGATAATGATGAGCAATGCATGAACCAGGATCGTACCATAAAACACGTGAGAATGAGCTACCAAGGCAATGCATGTCAACACCAGTATTCAAACAAGGCACTAGCAATCAAATAAAAATAAGTCCAATCAAACCACACTACCAAGAAGGAGAGTACTAACTTGGGATCCACATTGTCCTCAAACATGGCATGGGATATAGTCAAAGATCAAAGGATCATAGTCTACCGTTAAACAACAAGCAAAGGGACTAAGGAAAGCTTCTGAATCAATCAAAAGGGGAGAAAAACTCAAAGTGACGACGCTTTACCCTTATCATACAACTCTAGTCAATGACTGAGCAACCCTAGTGACAACCTACGACTATGATGAGCCACCAAAGTTTTAAGCACCAAGACAAGATGAACAAACCAATACAATCCCTAGAGGGAGCAATTCACCGCTACAGGGGTGATCAAACACAGTCTAAGGCATATAATGCTCAAACCTAGCCCAAGTCCATAACTATCAAACCTAACAAGGATAAGCATGCTAATTTATACCACAAGAGAGGTTACATGCCTAAACTAAGGATCTCAACTCCCACGAAAGGCCTAAAGCCCCCATGGAATAAAGAAAAGATAGAATGGACATAAAGGGGACTAATACAAGGCAAATACAATCCTAAATCACATGCAATCTATACTATACATTATCTAAAAGAACAATCAAGAAAATAAAGTGAAACCTACCTCGAAGTTGATCACGCAAGCTCCGAACCCACCACACACAACATATGGAAGATCTAGGGAGACAAAGAAGGCAAGGACTGGTGATGGTAACTTCTCACATTCAAGGTCCGATGGACATGGTCGTTCTAAATTCTGACAAAGATTTTTCTATCAAAGTTCCTCCAATGCTCCTCCTAAGTTCAACAAAGATAAGGTGTCTAACCCTAAGCCTCAACGACGGAATGGTAGTGGATCTTCATTGTCTACTTGTGCTAGGTGTGGAAGGAAGCATGAGGGTAAATGTTTAGCCGTCATGGAGGGTTTCTTTGGTTATGGTAAGAGTGGTGATAAAATAAGGAATTGTCCATTGCTTATGGCTAAGGGAAGAGAAGGTGGGCAAGCTCCGTCTATTAGTTCAGGTTTAAGTGCTCCAAAGAAAAATTGATTATATGCACCTCAGACTCGGCATGAGCAAGAGGGTTCTCCCGATGTGGTTACTGATATGTTTAAAGTCTTCCAACTTGATGTTTATTATTTACTTGACCCCGGTGCTACCTTGTATTTTCTGACGCCATATGTGGCTATTAGGTTCGATATTCTTCCGGATGTGTTGTTAGAACTTGTTTCTGTCTCTACTCATGTTTGTAATTCTATTGTGACTAAGAGGGTCTATAGAAAGTGTGTTGTCTCCTTATACCATAGAGTCACTGATGTAGATTTTATAGAGCTTGACATGTTAGATTTTGATGTTATCTTTGGTATGTATTGGTTGCATTCATGTTATGCTTCTATTGATTATAGAACCCAAGTAGTCAAGTTTCAATTTCCAAATGAACCCATCTTAGAATGGAAACAGGAAAGTTTTATGCCTAAGAGCCAGTTTGTTTCTTGTCTTAAAGCTAGAAAGATGATTTCTAAAGGTTGCATATACCATCTCGCTCAGGTTAGGGATGTAGATTCTGAAAACCCAATCATTGAGTCGGTCCCCATTGTTAATGAGTTTCTGGAAGTGTTTCCCTATGATCTACTAGGTGTTCTTCCCGAGAGGTAAATAGACTTCATTATTGAGCTTCTCCCAGATACGCAACCTATCTCTATTCCTCCTTATCGTATGGCCTCGATAGAACTTAAGGAGTTAAAGGAGCAATTGAAAGATTTTTTGGATAAGGGTTTCATTCGACCGAGTATCTCTCCATGGGGCACTCCATTTTTGTTTGTTATGAGGAAACATGGTTCACTCTATATATGTATTAACTATCGACATTTGAACAAGGTTGCTGTGAAAAACAAATACCCTCTTCCAAGGATAGATAATTTGTTTGATCAACTTCAAGGAGTAAATTGCTCTCTAAGATCGACCTCTGGTTAGGTTATCACCAATTGAAGGTGAAAGAAGATGAAATTCCAAAGACAATTTTTCAAACTCAGTATACTCATTGTGAGTTTCTGTGATGTCATTTGGTTTGAATAATGCTTTGGCCACATTTATGGGTTTGATGAATAGAGTGTTTAGACAATACCTTGGTATGTTTGTGATTATGTTCATTAATGATAATACTGATCTATTGGAGAAGTGAATACGAGCATACAGATCATTTGTGGATTGTGTTACAAGTCCTCAAGGACCAACAACTCTTTGCAAAGTTTAGCAAATGCGAGTTTTGGTTAAGGTCCATGTCTTTTCTTGGTCATATTTTTTCTCGTAAAGGTCTTGAGGTAGATCCTAAAAAGACGGTTGCGTTCAAGAGTTGGCCTAGACCTCTAACCCCTTCAGATATTCGAAGTTTCTTGAGTTTGGTTGGTTACTATAAAAGCTTTGTTGAGGGGTTTTCTTTGATTGCCTCTCCGTCGACGACATTGACCCAAAAGAAGGTTAAGTTCATATGGTCTAAAGCGTGTGAACAATATTTCCAAGAATTGAAAGATAGACTTACTTCTGCTCCGGCATTAACTCTACCGGAAGGAACTAGTGGATGTGATGCCTCAAGAATTGGGTTGGGATGTGTCCTTATGCAAAATGGGAAAGTCATTGCCTATGCCTCAAGGCAACTTAAAATTGATGAAAAGAATTATCCTACCCATGATCTTGAACTAGCAGAGGTTGTGTTTGCCCTAAAGATTTGGAGGCATTACTTATACGGCGTTCATGTAGATGTTTTTACTAACCACAAAAGTTTGCAATATGTTTTTAAATAGAAAGATCTAAAATCTTCTCCAAAAGAGGTGTCTTGAGTTATTAAACAATTATGACATGAGTGTTCTCTATCACCCTGGTAAAGCAAATGTTGTGGCGAATGCTTTTAGTCGGTTATCGATGGGTAGTATTGCTCATATTGAAGATGGTAAAAAGGAGTTGGTTCGAGATGTTCATAGATTGGCCCGATTGGGTGTTAAGTTATTTGACTCTACCAAAGGTGGTGCTATGGTTAAGAATGGTTCAGAGTCATCTTTTGTAGATGATGTGAAATTCAAGCAAGGTCTTGATCCGACTTTGGTTGAATTGAAAGAAGCGGTGCTTAAAAAGTCCGTTGACGCTTTCTCCCAAGAGGGAGATGGTGTGCTTCGATATCAAGGTCGTTTCTGTGTTCCTAATGTTGATGACTTGAGAGGGCAAATCTTATCAGAACCTCAATATTACATTCACCTAAGAGCTACCAAGATGTAACGTGACTCGCAGGAGGTCTATTGGTGGATTGGGATGAAGAAGGATATTGCGGAATTTGTGGCTACGTGTCCTATTGGTGGATTGGGATAAAGAAGGATATTGCGGAATTTGTGGCTAAGTTTCCTAATTGTCAACAAGTGAAAGTTGAGCACCAAAAGCCGGGAGGTTTATCTCAATATATTAGCATTCCTACTTGGAAGTGGGAAGATGTGAATATGGACTTCATTGTTGGGTCACCTCGCACCCGGTGACAACATGACTCGATTAGGGTTATTGTAGATCGAATGACGAAATCGAATCATTTCTTTCCTGTCAAGGTCTCTTATTCGGCAGAGGACCATGCTAAGTTGTACTTGAGAGAAAGGGTTAGGTTGCATGGAGTGTCTTTATCCATTATCTATTATCGTGGTACCCAATTCACTTTTCAGTTTTGGAAATCTTTCAAAAAGGGTCTTGGTACACGTGTGAATCTTAGTACGGCCTTTCATAAACCGATGGAAAATCGGAGGGTACAATCCAAACTTTGGAGGATATGTGGAGAGCATGTGTAATTGACTTCACGCATAATTGGGATGATCACTTGCCTTTGATTGAATTTGCGTATAATAATAGCTATCACTCAAGCATTGGTATGGCACTATTTGAGGCTCTATATGGTAGGAGGTGTAGATATCTTATAGGTTGGTTTGAAGTGGATGAAGTTGCCTTGATAGGTCCTAAATTGGTACATGAGGCTATGGAGAAAGTTTGGCGCTCATTAGAGAAAGGTTGAAAACGGCTCAAGGTCGACAAAAGTCCTGTGCTGATATTAGAAGGAGAGATCTTGAGTTTGATATAGATGATTGAGTCTACTTGAAAATCTCACCCATGAAGGGTGTGATGAAGTTTGGAAAGAAAGGGAAGCTTAGCCCCCGTTACGTAGGCCCATATCAGATTTTGAGGCGTATTAGCAAAGTTGCTTATGAACTCGATTTGCCTAATGCTTGGCATCGGTGCATCTAGTTTTCCATGTCTCCTTGTTGAAGAAATGTGTTGGAGATCCGACATCCATAGTTCTCTTAGAAGGTTTGGGAGTTAAGGAGAATTTTCCTTATGAAGGAGTTTCGGTTGAGATTCTAGACCGACAAGTTAAGAAGTTGAAAAACAAGGAAGTTGCTTCCGTAAAGGTTCTTTGGAGGAATCAATTAGTTGAGGGTACTACTTGGGAGGTCGAGGCTGATATGATGTCCTGTTATCCTCATTTTTTTCCTTCCGTTCCTACTCTAGCTTAAGGTATTTAGTTCCTCGTGGCTTACTCTTTTGGTGTCATATGTGTTAGATATTCCCATGATTTTCTCATTTATGCATGTTCATGAAAAGCTTAAATTTTGAGAAAAATAGAGTTAACTTGATTGATTTCTTCATGTTTATGTGCCTTTGAGTATGAACTACATATAGACCTCATGAAATGATGTTTTTAACATGCTTAAGCTTGGAGTTAATGTTTCCTCATCAAATATGTGCATTTATGTGATTGCATTCATGTTGGGCTATTAGGTTAAGTTCCTACCCTCCTTACGGTGTCTGGAAGCTCATTTGAGGACAAATGTTTCCAATGGGGAGATAATGTAACCCCTCGGATTTGAAAAGATGGAAAAATTTCAAGTTTCCTGGATCTAGTGCCAGTACAAGCCACCAACGGCCTGTGTTCTGACACACGGTCTGTTGGTAGTCCCGTGGGTGGCTAGCTCAAGTTTCCTATAAATGTCAAAGTTTCAGTACTTTCATACGGTTCACCAAAACGGTGTATTGTCCTATGCACGATTCTTAGGTAGGTCTCATAGGTGAGTCCCAAACTTAGAAAAAATTTAGGATTAAATCTTGGAACCCATGGCTGAGGTGTGCGGCCCATAGGTGGACCCACGGATCGTACATGAGGTCCCGTCATTGGGGGTCCAAAGTAGGTGGTCTCTGAACCCACTAACGGTCGACCAGGTCAATCCATGGTGGGACCGTAGGTCAGGCCGTTAGTGAGGGTCGACAGTTATTTTAAAGGAAATTTTTGGTCTTTTCCTAATTATTCTATCACAATACTATGTTGTTTTACCTTTTATTAGAGACCCTATATAAATGTTTTTACTCCCAAATTTCCCCAATTGAACTCATTCTTCTAAATTCTAAAAGTTGATCAAAGTTCTTCCCCAAATATTTCTCTCTCTAAAAGCTTGAAGAAGAAGGCTAGGGTTTCAAGTCAAGTCTCTAATTTCACCATTGATTGCAAGCTTTTGGCATCAAGGTATGATAGTATTCACCTATGGAGTCCTTTCCTCAATAGGGTTCCTAAATTCTCCAATTTTGCAAAGTAGAATCTCCAATGGAAGTTAGGATTTTTACTCAATCTCATTAGTTCTTGTCAGTTATGATCTAATTGATTATTTTATGTCTTTTTATGCATGAATTGAAGTAATTGCATGTTTCTAAGTTGAATTCCCATGAACTCATGTGAAATCCATGATTTCTAGACTATTATCACATGAAGAAGCTTTTGAGCTATTAAAGATGAATTTATGAAGATATGCATGTTCTTTATGAAATTGATGAAAAATGATTTAAGTTTCTTTGAGAATAACGCATTCATGTTGTTGTTGTTGTGAAAGGATTTCTCACATTCATATGAAATCATGATTGTGAAAGGGTTTTCTCACATAAAGGATTCTTAGAGTTGAAAAGTTTTCTCAACTAAACTTTGAATTGAGATTTAGGAGTTATTCTAATGTAACCTAACTTGGATTGTCTTGATGTGCCTTCCATGGATAATAAGGCAAGCGATGATTACCCATGCCTCTTAATGATAAGAAAAGTTAAAAATAATTACTAATCCGTGGGATTTACGCTTAGCGCCAACAAGATATTGAGATGGAAGTTTTCCCGTAGCTTGAGGTCGGGTTTCTAGTAGCAATTTCCCTATCCCATACCTATGTGCCCCCATAGGATGATTGTCTTAGATAGACATTAGCTAGTGGATCCACGTAAGGTAGAAGTTCATGGTCTTACCTTGGCAAGTAGGACACCCCTTATTGGTGTGGGGTAGACACCGGATTCCATGTTATAGCTCACATGGTTTCTATGTCGGTTAAAGGTAAATCTCCCACAATAATGAACTAAGGTTACTTCTAGAAATATCTCATGAATGTTTTAAAGATGTTAGCATGCATTGACCATGTTTTATTATTTATGTTTTCTAACCCTTTTTATCTCATGATTTAGCTTGGTCATTACATGTCACGAAAATTCCTTTTAGCATGATTTCATATCATCTATGTATTGCTATCATACTTGGTACATTATTTGTACTAACGCATACTCTTGTCCACATTCTTTCACTAATGTAGGGTCTGACGCTCCTATACCGCCTCCCCGTGGCTAGTGATCACATTAGTAGATTCTAAGATTGGCGAGTCCTCATGTTCTGAGAATCAAACACTTTATTGCTTATTGTCTTTACTTTTCCGTATTATATGTGATGCATAAGTTACGTTCCAATCACTCATGATGTACTAGATGGCTTTGGCACTATGTTAGACTTTTGCTACTTTTTGTCAACTTTTATGATATGAATTGTCTTTTAAAATCTCTTGATTTTCTATTGTCTTGTATGATGTATGCTAAGTGGCTTGTGTAGGACCTCTCAGGGTCTTATATGTCATGTCACGTCTAGGGTGTACTTTGGGTAGCATAGGGTTTAAAAAGGTCCTAGGAAGTCTCATAAGCCATGTCGAGTAGAGTTTTGTTCATGAGTGTGAAGCGCGCCACATTTATGAATGAGAGGCTATAAGATGTTTAGGAAACTTCACTTCTCTCATTACTCTAAAGTCGTGCAATAGAGTTCAACTCTATAATGTCTCTCTCCTAATCCTTATCTGATGATTTACAGGATATGGCCACTAGAAGGGCATATACTAGAAGGAATGCGAGAGAGAATGTGGAACGAGAAGCTCCTCCTCAAGCTCCTCAAGCTCCGATCGACCCTTTGGCCGAGCAAGTGACTAATGCGGAGTTTAAGGCTGCTTTTCAAGTATTGGCTCAAGCTATGACGGCTCAAGCCAATAGGGAGATTGTGGTCCCTGTGAACCTAAATGTGGGTACAACGGCCTCTCGGGGTCCTGTACGCCATGTCACCAATGAAGGTAATACTGTCAAAGTTAATAACATGGGACAGCCCCTATCAATCTCTCAATTATTGTAGTTTCTTCTTAAATCAAAATCCCACCAAACTTTGGATCTTGTGCAAATGTTGCTCTTTTCTTTTTTACGATGGCATACCACTCCCAGTATCTAATTACTTGTCCACGTTTGAATTGACACACCTATTAAGAAAACAATTATTTATTTTATGAATTTATCATTTTACCCCTATTAATTATGAAGTGGATGAATTTAAAACTTAAGATTTTCAAAAAGTTCAATCTTTTTCAAAGTAATTAATTGAGGGTAAAATGGGTAAAAAAAAAATTGTCCTTTCTTAATTTGTCAAAATGGACAAGTAATTAGGAACAACTAAAAAAGGAAAAGTGGACAATTAACTAGGACATAGGGAGTAACTAATCTCTCGTTTCCAAGTTGATAATGAACTAACTGAAAGAAACAATTCTAACATTGAATAGATGTGTTTTCCTATTCGAGAACCGTGAGGGGAATTATACCTTCCTCCAAAGTCAATTTATTAAAGAGTTGAATCTCCAATGTCATTTCATGACAAGGCTTTAATTTTGTGCTTTCAAATTCCTAACTCCAAAACCTCCCCATTTTTTTTATCGATGGTGAGAAGTGAGAACTCCATTAAACATGTCTAATCACATAGTATAACTGCAAATATTTAAATTTGTTGATTATAAATTTATAAAATAATTCATATTCTATTAAATTTAAAATATATTAATTCAAATAAATATTGTGGATTAATATAATTTAATTAATTATTTAAAATTGAATAAATATTAATTTAATTAAACTCAAATTTCATTGATTTGGGCTACAAATGATGAGCCTACTTTACTGTCCAAGATGTCATCCTATCCTAAAGACCCAGTTTTGTTCTACGTGTCAAATGATGTGGCATGACAAGTCAAACGAATAAGTCAATAAGATCATGTCACATGTCAAAGTGACATGATATGCCTAGTTAAAGCAAAGGCCAATAAAAACATGTCACATTTGTGCAATTGACATGTTCCGACCAATCAAATATCAACATGTCACTCAAATTTAAATGATCGAAGGAAACATGTCTTCATCACTACTCCTCCGCCACGTCACTTAAATTTGATTGGCCGGAGAAAGTTTGTCCTCATCACAAATCCTCCATGCTACAACTATAAATAGTGGTTCTCATAATTCGAAAAAGACACCAAGATTCTAACAAAAAGTTAGAGAGAGCTCGTAAGTCAAATGCCACAAATTTCTCTACAAGCTACAAGTTCAAGAATTCAAGCACTCAAGTGCTCAAATTTAAGAAACAACTCAAGATCAAGCCCACAAGATTCAGGAAGAAGCTCAAAATCCCTTGAATTCAAGATCAAGTTCATCAAGGTTTAAGATCAAGTTCGAAGAATGTTGAATCCAAATACAAGTCAAGAACAAGTTCACCAAATTCAAAGCTCAAGCTCAAATTCCTTGAATTTACATTCAGGAAAACGGATCAGAGGATTAATAGAGATTGTAACGCTCATATATTTGAAATAAATATTTTACAATCTTGATTATTATTTTCTCAGCGCAAATTTTATCGTCTACAATAACTTTTAAGCCATTAAATACGGCAAAAATTGTGTTAGATGAGCTAGAATCTTAAGGTCATGCATAGCAAAATAATAAATGACAAACTTGTGGAACCATTTTCATCATTTTCACCTTCTAAATACATGGTAACTTAAAAGGAAGAGGCTGAGAAGGAAAAGTACACCTGCTAAACATGCTTTCCATATATCAGCAACTAAAATAATTCATAGACAAAGTAAGTTCATCAACTTTTAATGAATCATGATACGACCTTCAAGGCTTCAACCAACTTTTCATGCTTCACTAAGTTGGGACTATGTGCCAGCATGACAAAAAGAAAAGTTGAGCCAACGAACAACAGGAATATTCCTCAAAATTTATCTAATAAAAGGCTGTAAAATTTAATTGTTACACA
The DNA here is from genome assembly GCF_019186545.1 of Solanum stenotomum. Taxonomy (NCBI): domain Eukaryota; kingdom Viridiplantae; phylum Streptophyta; class Magnoliopsida; order Solanales; family Solanaceae; genus Solanum; species Solanum stenotomum. Next base: position 6,468,711 of record NC_064293.1, read on the forward strand.
AATTAGACACCAGCACTTATATTATAAACCTCTTGTTAATTTCTCAGTCGGGGCCGAATACTCTGACAGGATCGTGATATAAGAGTAAGAATACAAGTTGAATTTCTCTTTCTAAATCTGCAAAAACAGGTTGGTGGATGGGTTTCTACATAAAAGCTAGTTGCATTTGCCCCCGTAGAGCATGTCACAAACAGCTGCAAAGACAAGATGACTTCTATATTTGATTTACAAACACCTATTTTTCTGAGCCAGTTGCAGCATCTTCATCAACATCCCGCCTCTTCTTCTTTCCATCCCCATGTCTTGATCTTCTTGGTGCTTCATCCTCACTTTCGCTTTCCTCATTTTTTTGGCTGTTTCCAGCACCAAACTGGTTATCGTGTTCAGATTTCCCTATTTGCATATGTACTCCATCTGGTCCACCAACTGAACCCATCATTTCCTGACCCTTACCTTGATCTGAGCTAAATCTATCATTCCTGTCACTAACTGGAGCCCGCTGTTCTCTTTTAGCCCTATAAGGATATTGAGAAGGCTGAGATGAGGGCGGAACGAATGATGGATGCATTCCAACTGCTCGGCCAGCTCTGGGTGGGCCCGTCGCTCCCGGACCCATTCCGCCCATGAAAGGGGGCCTTCCAGGACCCATCATCATCCCAAATCCACCAGCTGGAGGGCGGCCATGAAACATCAAATCACTTGAAAATGGTGGGCCATATGGACCAAAAGGTCGGGGACCCATTCCAAAATGATCAGGCATTGGGAAACCCTCAGGTGTCATAGCTCCATAAGAAAACCCATCACCCATCATGCCTGGAGGGAAGCCTCGCATCCCAGGAGGAGGCCTGGGCCCATGTCCAAAAGGCATAATTGGAGGCCATGCAATTCCCGTGCCCCTTCCTCTACCAAGCACAGCTGGTCCAAAACCTTGATCAAAGCTTTCATCCTCGTCCTCACTTTCTTCCTCTTCCTCTTCCTCTTCCTCTTCTTCGTTGTCTTCAAATGGTACAATATCTGGGTTATCTTTCCCATTGTCAGGGTTCACTCCCTTCACCTTTTCTTCCTGTCGCTTGGATTCTGCTGTAAGTGAGATTGCCTGAAATGCAGTTATTATCCCATTAGAATACAGTCTACTTGATCCCAACTGCAATAGGATATAGTTTGTAGAGTTACTATAACTACCATGCCCTTTTCTCGCTGTGGATAATTCAAGCATCAGATGCTTAATGACAAACAGCACATTACAAGGGAAGGGAAGGATTGCAGCAAAATTTTGAGTTTGAGGACTCAGACACGTTGGACTGAACTTGAGACATGTAATTGGAAAGAACTGAGTCATTATCAAACCAATAAAAAATAAGAATAGACAACTCACCACCGCTACAAATCAAAGAAGAACCAAAACTGTGTTAAAACATGTCCAAACTGCACTATGTCATGATCTAAATAAAATTTAACCCGGTAGCAATGGAGCTTTGTGGAAAATTTGGCGGAGAAAAGAAGAAACAAGTGTATCAGATATGCTTATCCTATACGATGACCAATGAAATCTTGGACAACCCATGTGAGGATGGTGAGTGCCTTAGTAGTGAGACAAAAAACCAAAAAAATTCCAGTGTAAGTTCAGGTCTGAACAGGCTAAGTATGTAGGAGGTATCATCGACACAATCAATGATCAGCAATCAACCTTGTCAGTCAATAAACTGCAATCATCATGGTGTTACCATTGTTGGTGCATACACCAAAGCAAATCAACTGCAGTACCAGAACAGGTCTCTATGTGGTTTAAATGAATGTGATAAAGCTGGGCAGGAATTGGGGATAAGATTTGATGGATTTGACAAGCAGGTGAAACCACACCTTATAAATTGAGAGGAATTAATCCTTCAAGGACAAAATACTCTCATTTATTATCCAAATGAATAATGCTAAAAAATTCAAGACATTAAAACTAGAAACTATCTAATCAAACCATTCATGATTTCACCGATCACCTACACGAGACAATCTAAGAATTTTTAACTAGATGAACAGATAGCCAGTTAGGACTGACAACACACCAGAGGATTAATTTTCAATCCCAATTCCCCATTAGAAGTATTTGCACAACACCTATCACTGAGAAATTTCAAAATACTTGTATTTAACTATCACAAGGCTCAATATTGTCAATCAGCATTAACTAATTCAATGCACAAAATATGGGATCAAAAACTCTTACAACCAAAACCAGAAACTTTTCTAATAGCTTCAACCAAAAGCAGAAATTATACCATGCTCCTGCAGAAATAGTGCTTTCACAGAGATAGCCACGAAAGCAGTAACAAGTGTTCCATTGTATATATCAGCAGCGGTTTTATGCATATTGTCAATATTGATATCTAATGCAATCTTTACTTGCAAAAAGCACCGTCATAATTATACTAGTCATTTGTTCTAGCACATATTATACCGAGACAAGTAACAGACGGAAGCACTCCGAAAGCTTCAGGAATGGAAACATTACCATCTAGAGAATGAAAACTTTATTGAGGACAACATTCAATTTTAGTAAAAGAAGTACCATAAGTTCGCTATCTGGTTCAAGATATAGCAAAGAAGCCAACTGCTCACCAACAGAGGGCTCTAATTCTTGACAATCTCTGCTTATCTGCAACAGTAGCAAAATACAACATTAAAACGGTGACTGGAAGTAACAACAGCATGTAGACCAATTTAGAATCCAAACAAAACAAACTAGACCAACTAAGGAGCTCCTATTTCAGATACTATATGCATCAATCACCAATTAAATATCTTAGTAAAAGGAAGATCTTAAATGCACCCTGCAGTTCAAGAGAATCTGAAACACATTGCACAAGATGTCAAGAATAGGACCTTTGGCGATTGATCCTTACTGGAAGGCAGTCTAATATTTGAAAAAATATATTTATCATAGATTTCTGTCCTTCGTGATTCACCACATTCATCAAAACTCATTAGCACAGGCAATGTTGAGTGAAGCACAATCCTTAGCATGCAACAAAAGGGAAGCTTGTGGTACGCTTTCATCAGTACTGATTCACCAACTGTGTTATCAAAGGTGAAAAGAGCAAAAAAATTCTAAAGTCCGTAGGGGCTATAAACACAAATCGCAAATAAAGTGTAGGCTTTAATGAAGAGAGGTGCAAATGGAGAAAAAAAATACAAATCTGCATGTTCGTCCCAAACTAATAATTCTAAGCATGAATAACAAATATATGGACAAAGAAATTGAAAAATAACTACAATAAAACGAAATATCAATTATTTAGTGTTGCCTCTTCAGAATTACTCTTTCGAAAGAAAAGAATGTCTTAGAACCTTGATGGCGACACTGAAGCGCCTGTTAAGTGAAGCGCTCAACATGTTTTGTGCCTCGTAAGCCTTTGACAACACTGATCGCCAACAAACTAAGAATATTTTAGTGACAAAAAAGAAGAAACCTTCAACATTTAAACCATTTAGCTTACCAGCCTCAATGCCTCAACTGTTGGTCAAACCTTAATCCAAACTGATTGCAAGTTGAGGAGGATATCACATTTTAGTAAAGAATTTATTGAACAGAAGCGGAGTATATTTTCATGAATTACGGCTTGTTATCTTCAAAGGCTCAAAAGAAGACTGTGATTAAGGTCACACTAAGATATGTTATCTCACTTGTGACCATTGTTCACTTTTTGGGTAATGTTGGAAATGCACTTTAGCAGTAACTTGAACCAAAATCCTTGCCTTAAAAGTAAAAACCTAGCTACCTTGGCAATGTGAGCACTGCAGAATATGCTGTTATATATATAGTTCAGCAAGAATCCTGACTGCTTAAATAACCAAGTTTTTTGGTGATTTCTTTAAGCTTGCCTTTACCGAACATCATAATTAGATGTGAAATTCGAAGGAACTGGTCTTTTGATTGTCAGGTCAAGACAATCTGGCTAAGTTAACTCCCTCTCTCTAAAAGAATTCTTTTCTTTATATTTCAGTTTTCCAAAACAAAATATACAATTTTTCCCACTAAAGAGTATCAGCTTTGGGAGAGAGAAAATAATCTCTTTTATCCAGATGACCCGAACTCAAGATACTCTAATCTTTTTTTTTTTACTAACTCAAGATACTCAAATCTTTTTTTTGAGCAACTCAAGATACTCAAATCTTTACAGTGGACGAAAGATTTTTGGTTCTTACCAGAAGCAGTCAAAGTTCCGGTGGAACTAGATGGTCTTACTGAAATGCAAAAACCAAGGTTGTTTCCAAAAAGAAAGATGTGTGGGGATAGAGTGGATGGGAAATGCAACTAGCCAATGGTCTGCCAGACGAGTCAGGATCTTAGGGATGTTTATTATAGCATCCATGTAAAAAGACAATTGAGGAATTACAGCAATCTTCAATACAAACACAAATTCTTGCCTGTTAGTATGTTCAGTCTAAATCAATCATTGGACATGACATTCTCAGAGCAGTTAAAGTGAAAATTAAACTAGTTGAAATTGATCAAAAGGATCAAGGGATAAAGGCTCAGGCTTATACCTTCACTGGTAAGTTCTCATTGTATGGATTCCTCAAATGGTGAGTTTTCTGGAAGGACAGTTCACAGAGCTGCATTTTAAACCTTGGAGTTAGTTCAGATGTGAAAGCAATTATGCAACAATTACATAAAAAGGAGGTAAAGAGAAGAGAAATGCAAAAAACAAAAAAGAAAGAAAATCCCAGACACTAAGTTATATCAACTACCTGTTAGGAAAATGATCATAGTCCTAAAGAGAAATTGGAAAGGTCATAAAAGGAATAGGATTTCTTTCGTATGACGCTTTTGGTGAAGAGAGAATTGAACTTTCATCTGGTTAGGTTCGAATACCCACACATCTCCATTTTGGAATCCAAAATTATAGACCAGGTGGATAATGGCAGAGCATACGGCAGATTTGGTAAGCTGTTGAATAAGAAGAGGAGGAAGGGTGGAAGATAATACCATGTATATGGTGGGCAGTTTGGAAGGAAAGAAACCATAGATGTCATGAGGATATTACTAAAGAAACAATAGATGTCATGAGGATATAACTATTCCTTTTCAGGCATCCAAAGAAAACTGTATAAATACATTATACTTTTGGTGTAAAGAAACAGGTGTAGTAGTAGCTGATCAGCTGGTAGATTTTATAGGTGCTTTGTAAGTATTTAGTCTTTTTTCTTCTTCTGTTTTTACCCTTCCTTGTGTAATTTCTGGGAACATTTTTTGGCGGTTGCCAGCATAGCCTTAATGCTAAGGAATACAATATTACCTTTGTCGAAAAAAGTTACAGAAAAGGGTCAAAAACACCCTTGAACTAAAGGAAAAGGTCTAAAAATACCCTTCATCTACCTTTTTGGCTCACTTATATCTTTAAAACTAACAACCCTCTCTTTATTTTGTTTTTAAACAATATATTTATTATGTGTCATTTTCTTATTCAATGAAATAAAAATCTCATCTCTACTAGATTTTTTTCCATAATTTATCCAAACCAAAACAAACACCTCTTCAAGACCCCAATTTTTTTTAATAAAAATCTAGTAACTATTTGTTTTTCTTTTTTGATAAAGTAAAGTTGTATTCCTCAGCAATGAGGGTATGCTAGCAACCATCAAAAAGATTTACATCAGTGACCCAAAAAAGACCAACTCAAGAAATTGCTACTAAACTTATAAAGAAGAGAAAAAATTAAAAATCTGTCCAGCATCCTCTATACCCTCCTCATTACACCAAAAACAGAAGGTCTTCAGACAACGCCATTTGATCTTTTGTACTGATTCTGCAGTATTTTCCATACACCTCTTGTTTCTTTCTCTCCAAATAGTCCACCATATACAAGAGGGTATCATGTTCCACCATTTCTCTGGCTCTTACTCCTCCCCCTTCTCACCCAGCAACTAAGAAGGTCTGCAGTGTGTTCTGGCATTGTCCAGTTTGTGTGTGTTCTGCTTAGAAAAATGGTCCATAATTGAGCAGTGACTTTGCAATGGAGGAATAGATGGCTATTAGTATCATTTGTCTCATTACACAATGAACACCAGGAAGCTATTTCAAAGCCTCTTCTTTGCAGCTTCTCATGAGTTAGGCATGCCCTTCTAGCCACTAGCCATGAGAAACACCTCACTTTAGTTGGCACTTTATTTTTCCATACCTTACTCCATGGTCCAGAGATTTCCCCTGGGAGTTCCTTCACTTTCCTATTGTACAATCTGCTGACTGACAACCTACCATCATGATTGTGTTTCCAAATCATTACATCAACTTCCAGATTTGTGCCCTTGAAATCATCTAGTGTTTGGAGCATCTCGGCTACTCTCCCTATCTCCCAGTCATTTAGTAACCTTCTGAAGCTGAAATTCCAGCCTTGTTCAGACCATACCTCATTTACCATTGCATCTTGAGACGAGCTGAGGGTATATATATCCGGATAGGAAGACATCAAAGAGTCCTGACCAATCCAGTGATCTTTCCAGAAAAGAACCCTGATCCCATTCCCCACTTTGTATCTAATATTGTGTTGTAGTTGACCCCATAAATTTCTGATAGTTCTCCACACCGAGACACCATACGGGATATTCACCATATCGGAAACCCATGGGCTATTCTGGCCATACTTGTTACTGATAACTTCCTTCCAAAGTGCTTGATCCTCTCTTCCGAACCTCCACAGCCATTTTGCCAACAAGCACTTGTTTTGTAGCCCCAAGTTTCTGATCCCTAACCCCCCTGAGCTTCTACTCAGCAAAGCAATTTGCCATTTGACAAGATGTATTCTTTTACCCTCCTTGATTCCCGACCAAATAAAATCCCTCCTTAATTTATCAAGTCTTTCTTCCACTTTGGTCGGCATAGGGAATAGGGACATCACATAGGTAGGTAAAGAGTCTAGTACAGAGTTTATCAAAATGGTTCTCCCACCGAAGGATAGATATTGAGATTTCCAGTTTGCCAGCTTCTTCTCAGTTTTTTCAATTATACCATCCCATATCACTAGCTCTTTATGGTTGTTTCCAAGTGGCATACCTAGGTAAACAGTTGGGAGTTTTTCGATTTTGCACCCCAAAATGTTTGCTAAGGCCTGGATCTGTGTCACCTCTTTGATGGGATATATACAACTCTTCCTCCAATTGACTGCCAAGCCTGAGACCGCCTCAAAGACTACCAATATCATTCTGACAATTCTAATTTGTTCCTCCTTAGCTTCACAAAATATGACAGTGTCGTCAGCATAAAGCAAGTGACAAATTTGCATATCCACCCCTGAGAGATTGCCTACTTTGAATCCTTGCAACAATGAGTTTTGAGTAGCCACCCTCATCATACTATCGAATCCTTCCATGGCTATGATGAAAAGGAAAGGGGACAAAGGGTCTCCCTGTCTAAGACCTTTTTCTGAGGGAAAAAAACCAGTAGGTTCTCCATTTATCAGAATGGAGAACCTAACAGTTTTTATACAGACCTCAATCCATCTCAACCATCTCTCACCAAACCCCATTTGTTTTAACATATTGAACAAAAACTCCCAGTTGACATGATCATATGCCTTCTCAATGTCTAGCTTGCACATAACTCCAGAGTCAGCCCCTCTGAGTCTAGTATCTACACATTCACTAGCAATAAGGGTAGCATCCATGATCTGTCTGCCTTTTATGAATGCCATCTGGTGTTTGTTTACCAGTTTGCTGATTACTTTCTTCAACCTCTCAGCTAGCAGCTTAGCTATAATTTTGTATACCCCGCCTATCAAACTTACTGGTCTGAAGTCCCTAAGCTCAACTGCCTCTGTCTCCTTCGGGATAAGAGCCACAAAGGTGGCATTCAAGCTCTTCTCAAAGACCTGCTAATCATGAAATTGTCTGATGGTATTCATGATATCTACCTTGAGCATCTCCCAAAAGTTCTGATAAAAGCTCATAGGAAACCCGTCAGGGCCAGGGGCTTTATCGCTTGCACACAATTTGATACCTTCTGCCACTTCTTCTTCCTCGAACTGTCTTTGTAACCAATCCTTCTCCTCCAAACTGATGCTTTCAATGCCTTGTAAGTTTAGGCCAGGCCTCCAATTCTCAGTTTCTCTGTATAGTTTCTGATAGAAATTAGTAATCTATGTTTTGATCCCATCAGTACCAGTCAACTCTCTGCCATTTACTTCCAATTTTTCAATTGAGTTTATTCTTTTGTGTGTTGTGGCCATCCTATGGAAGTACTTGGTGTTCTTGTCTCCATGTTTGAGCCATTGAATTCTTGACCTTTGTCTCCAAGCTATCTCCTCATTCCTAGAAGCTTCATCAAACTCCCTAGATAGATGAACTTTTTGAAGGAGTTCATCGTCAGTCAATATTCTCTGCTCTTGTATCTTTTCCAGACCAGCAATTTGATTGAGTATCTCTTCCTTCTTTTGTTTCCAGTTGACTCTGTTCTCATAGCCCCATTGTTTCAACTTCCCTTTCAGTAACTTCAGTTTGGAGGCTAAGATAAAAGAGGGGGTCCCATTTACTGAGAAGGAGCACCACCAGTCCTTTACCTTCTCCCTGAAACCTTCTACTTGCATCCACCATTGTTCAAACTTGAAATAAGATTTCTTCAAGTTTAGCTCCCCGCAGGTTAGCATCACTGGATTGTGATCAGACTCTAGTCTTGGTAGAAGACTTTGCCTAATTTGTGGGAAAGAGTCGTCCCAATGATGAAAGTAAAGAAATCTATCCAATCTAGAAGCAGTCAAATGGTTTTCACCCCTTCTCCAGGTGTACAATCCTCCAAATAAAGGAGGGTCAATTAGCTCTATTTCATTCATCCAATCTGTGAAGTCAGACATAGCCCCTGTTAATCTCTATCCAGTTGATCTTTCCGTGGGATATCTTGTCACATTGAAATCCCCACAAAACAGCCAAGGACCTGTGCATGTTCGTTACAATCAGCATAAATTGAACTAAGGAACCAAGCTAAGTTCGTATTAATGCCTTCAAATCTACATGTGATTACTTGCCCAGAAGCCTCCACCAATTCACCTTTCCACATTCTCCTGTCCCATAACACTGCTATACCCCCACTTCTCCCCACTGCCTCTAAGTGTAGTTCTCCCAGCCATCGGTTGAACCACAATTGTTTGATCAATTGTGTATCTGCTCCTGTCAATTTTGTTTCCACTAGCACGTATATATCTGCACCCCACTGTTGAAGTAGACTCCGAATTAATCTTCTTTTATTCTCATTGTTTGCCCCCCTAACATTCCATGTTACAACTTTAAACATTGATCACTTGATTTGGAGGATTTGTCTTAGTGAACTTGTAGTTGAAATTTCAAGTCCAATAAAGAAGAATTTCATCTATTTGGCATGAATTTGGTGCTCAAATTATGAGCATATATGAAGATGGAAGAACATGACTATTTAAAATATTTCAGAATTTACAAAAGTTAAATATTTGATTTTTTTATTTTCTTAATATTTAATTTCTTAGGTGTCATTGAAAAATGACATGTAATTACATGTATAAGAGGTTGGATTACACACACAGAGTGATCTGATGAGAAAAGGGTTTAAAATATAGTGTTTTAACGAGTTTGAGGGTTTAGTTGACAGTGTTGAGTAGAAGGGTTTGGAATACAAACGCATACAAGTATAAGCGTCCATCAGACCATTTCTTATTTCCTTCAATATTTATTTAAAAAAACTGTACAGCAGCAAGGTTTAATAATGAAAAAAAAATCTAGTAAAGATGGGAGGTGTTATCTAATCCAATAAGAAAATGACGCATAATAAATACTTTTTAAGAAAACAAAATAAAGAGAAGGTTGTTAGTTTCAAGGGTATAAGTGGGCCAAAAAGGTGAATGAAAGGGTATTTTTAGACCAAAAAGGTGGATGGAGGGTATTTTTATACCTTTTCCTATAGTTCAAGGGTATTTTTGACCATTTTCCCAAAAAGTTAAAAAAACCTCGCTGGCCATCATAACTGGTCGTAAATTCAACATGCCCTTACTATTACCAATTTAAGTTCCCACATAAATATAAAAACATTGAAAAGACAACTAAATACTCCATTATCTTCTACACCATAAATGATGATTCTTTTTGGGTTTGCTGATAATTTCATCTCACTTTTTCCCACTTCCTTGGAGAAAAGAATACTAATATCCCGAAAAGAAATGGAAAAACAATTTCAAGCCACACTGTGTTTGCCCCCAAGCCCCTGATAGAAATTAGTAAGGTACTACACACACAGATAAACATCAAGGCCATCCAACTGGAAAAGGTGCATAAGCAAAAGACACAGGAACCAAGATTACAGGGAGGGGAAAAAGAAAATATAAATGACCTTCAACCATTTCACTGAAAAATTACGTCCATAATGAGCAGTTCCATGTTCATGCTTCCAGTTTCCTCCATTAGCAGCGCCACCAATTCTAGATGCCATCTTTCCACAACCCTAACAAATAGTAAACAAATCTCACATCATGAAAATGCATCCACCAAAGAAAGCTTTGTTTTACAACCATCAACTAGCCTTAACTCACACATTACTTCCATGACAAGTCAAAATCAAATTATACACACTTACAATAATGATATACTAGTAATACTAAACATTCCTCAGCTATTGAGTAATAGACAAACTTTACATCTGTAACACATGAGGGATAGAGATAATAACAGCCTACCTGAAAATGTCTGGTCCGGTTGACTGAAAATATCAGAATGACATTTTCCACAGAGTCAAAAGCTTCATTTAGTTTAGCCTCATTGCTTCTTTGAGTTGCCCAAACTCCTTGTTGTACTGACAATTCAAGATTCTCACGGTTGCAGCTTTTAACTATAAAGTACCTAATTCCATGCAAGAAATTGGATAAGTGTCCTAGCAAAAACAGAGATATGGACTGCAACTGTCCTTTCTTATTCAGTAGCACAATAAAGGGGGACATGGATAGAGAAGAGGGACATTAGTACTACATGAACAAAGATCAATGAATTAAAAAATGGAAGTCATTGCTGTGCCAGGTGTCAAAATAAGAAGTTCAAAAATTAAAGGAAATTAATCACCTCACTGGTAACAAATGAAAGATATTGCAAGTAAAACAACACCGCACAGAATGAATCACCACCTTGTGTCACTTAATAACATACAATGTTCGAAGACAGAATACCAGTTCTAACCAGCAAATCTGTAATGTTTAGTCCTGGATAGTTTTCATCCATAAAGCTTACTCATTCATTTGTAGACAAACTTGCAAGCAAATATGTAACAGACTGCTATGAGAGAATAATGAAATTGCATCTACTGCAAACTACTCCTTGTGAAACTAGTCAATTAAACAATCATCATGGCTCTTCCTTTTTCTTGGCATAGCTCCTTCATCACGACAAGATAGGCGTGCTAGTAGCGATTATGTATGATATCTGGTCGAACGGATTTATATACTTTTGGCTTCAGTTATACTAGTAGCGCCAAGAAGTTTTAGTTCCATGAAGAAATGAACTCCTAGATTGCCATATAAACCGATAAAACAATCACAAAAGAATCCTTAAATTACGATGGCAAAATCCCAGTATACAAACAGCAACCAAAAGAGAATCTACAACGTCATATGATTCTCTATCGTTACTAAAGCTATATCATATTCCTCCCTTCAACAGGACCTACATGAGTACTAACAGAGCAACATCCCATGCTCTTCACTTCTCTTCTTTCTTCAACATGTCCAACTGAAGAGAGCCTCCTTCAGTGTGCTCGGCATCAACATTGCAGTTCGAACCATCTCACCATCTCACAACACAAGCGAGTTGCCACCTGAAAAAATAAGAGGTAGTCCACATCTTCACCTGAACATTTGCACATAAATTACCGGTTGACATGTAATCTGCCTTTTGGTCAAATTTCCAGCTTTCGGATTACTCCTTCTATCGTTGAGTAAAAAAAGCACATGTTTTGGTTCTATAGGGATCCAAACCGTAAGTGTCAAAAATTTTCTTCCTCCCTTACCAAGGGTTATGATAATATGATTATACTGAAAACAATTCACCTTTCCACCCCACAACCATGAGTCCTGACTAGTGTCTGAAGTATTTTGCTTTTACAGCATTTCAACCAAGCTTGCAATTCAGAAACTTCACATCCTGAAGATTCTATCTAAACCCTTTGTTCCAATGAACCCCTCTATTGTAATCTCCAGAATTCTCATACTGTCATTTCCCTCTGACTAGATTCTCGAGATACTATATATGTTTATGAATGTGTCTTAACGTCTCTTTCACCCTACTTATAACGCCCAAAGCTAATTATACTCCATCCCATAACCAGAAGGTTTTGTTACCAATGAAATCTTCTCACCCTTTCATAATATCCCTCTAAAGTCTACATGTGATATAATAATTCCTCCATTTTGCTTCAACAAATCCATATTTATCCATCAACACCCCCCTCCATAGAGTGTGCTCGTCAATATCAAATCCCTAAAGCCATTTTCTTAATAGGGTTTTGATAAAATTCTAAGATCTTTCACCCCAACAGCCCCCTCCCCTGTTTCTTGGAGATGTTGCTTACTCTCAACTGACTAAGAGGGTGTTTGGATTGACTTATTTTTAGGTGCTTTTGACTTTTAAGCACTTTTTAATTCTTAGAGGTGTTCGGCAAAGACACACTTTACTTTAGGCTTAAAAAGAACAAATAAAAAAGGCAAAAGTCAAAAGTAGGTAGCTACCTACTTTTGACTTTTGGCTTTGACTTTTAAGTCACTTAAAAAAAGATTATCCAAACACCCCCTAAGTGAAACATTATACCCTCAATTCTAAAATATTACAATCATTCTTTTTTTTTTTTGATAAGTCTAATAATAATTCCTTCATTAGATCAAGAAAATGTTAGACATTCAAGTATCCCAATGCATATAAGCTTGTCAGATGTATTCTCATACCTGTGTCCAAAACTCTATTCACATCCCATATCACAAAAGTAAACACCTTGACAAACCCAACATGCACCTATGTCCAAGTAAACATAAAACTGCTTAACAAGGATCAATATTTATGAATAACTAGCAACATATGTGCAGTTCATCATCCAAGGAATCACAAACCAAGTAACATAACCAAATAATACAAACTAAAACACAACATTGAACTTGAAATCCAGTGAAAGGATCAATTGACTGATAAAGTTTCTCATGAAAAAAAATGTTCATATATGCAACAATCAAGAAGAAACAAATGTTCCTATATGCAGTTCGAAATACAGATTTTCTTTTATTTTCAAACAGATTACTCAGCAATTTCCCATTATAGGCCCTGAACATTACTTCCCAAATCAACAAGAAGATCACTATCATCAAAGTTGCTACAATATCAGGAAACAAAGTTAACACATTAAAGCCTATATTCAAGCTATAGCATATTCAAATTCGCAACATGATCTTTAACAAGAAGTTCAACATCAATAAAAGATATCTCACTATCAACCACACAACTAACACTTTCACTACATGAAGATGATTCAGCCACCAGAGTATTACTACTACAACAACAACAACAACAACAAGAGTATTACTTCCAATAAGCAAATTACTTATAGCATAACTTGAAAGGTAACCCACATCTTAGAATACAACAACAACGACATACCTAGTGTACTCTCACTAAGTGGGGTTTGGGGAGGGTAGAGTGTACGCAAACCTTACCACTACCTCGGGGAGGTAGAGACACTGTTTCCGAAATACCTCAGCTCAAGTGCATCAAACTCACGTAAAAGAAGAAGAAAACAATGAAAAACATATAATAAGGAAAGTAGTGTAAAATCTACAAGAAGGAAACAATAACAGCAGCAAAATAGTGTGATAATTGAAATACAATACACAACATATGGCAAGAACTACAAGGGTATGACTAGTACTACGATAGACATTAATGAGCCTAAACCTATACACGACAAGACAACACTCAACTCTACTAGCCTTCTACCTTAATACGTGACCTCTACTCCTTCCTATCTAGAGCCATGTCCAAGGTAATATGAAAGTTGTGTCATGTCCTGTCGAATCACCTCTCTCCAATACTTTTTCGGCCTACCTCTACCCCTCTAGGTACCCCTTAAAACCAGCCTCTCACATCTCCTCATTGGGGCGTTAGTGCACCTTCTTTGCACATGCCCAAACCATCTCAATCTCGCTTCCCTCATTTCGTCCGCCATAGAGGCCACTCCTACCTTCTCCCGAATAACCACATTCATAATCTTGTTGCTCCTACTATAACATCCATCTCACCATGCATCTTCTGAACATGAGATTTTTGTAACTGTGTATAATATAGTTTTATCATGGAGCTTTAAATACACTAAAGAGGGTAAACCTATTTGGAAAACTATTTCTCTCTACAATATAGTTTTTTTTTTGAGAAAGTTAACTGGTATTATAAACATAGAAGTACACCAATAGTGAACTCCTGTAGTAATTACATCAAAAGTATAGAGGGTTTTCCAAAAAGAAACTAAGCATCTATCTCCCTCATAAACTATCTAAGAATAGGGTGATGACCCCCGGATCCTTGGGAATAGAATGGATACACCAAAAGTAAAAGGTCACTAAACAATTCATTTTAATGCTTTGGAAAGGGATGCTCTTGTTCTCAAAACATCTCTGATTTCTCTCACTCTATATTGTCCACCAGATGCAGGCAGGGACAATCTTCCATCTCTCCTTGTGTCCTGACTGACTTCCATCTCTATTCCAACATGCTAGGACTTCTGCAGTATTTCTAGGCATGGTCCATGTGATACCTCTTCGGTTAATGAAATACTTCCATAGCTTCTCAGTCACTTTACAATGCAAAAAAAGATGGTTTATTGTCTCTTTCTCAGATTCACACAAAAAACATCTGGAGCATAAGTCCTTTCCTCTTTTCATTAAGTTATCCTGAGTCAGAACAAATTGTCTTGCAACAAGCCATGTGAAGTAAGCCACCTTATGTGGTATTTTCCCTTTCCAGATCATCTTCCAAGGCCACAACTCCTTTGTTTCAGTTGAAGTGTCTAGTAATTTGTAGGCTGATTTCACCTTGAACTTGCCATCTTTCTCCAGCTTCCATGTCAATTTGTCTTCCTCACAAGTGAGGTTCTTGGCTTGTTCCAAGGTATTATAGAACTGAGTCATTCTCTCCACTTCCCAGTCATTGAGGAACCTTCTAAAAATCAGGTTCCATCCTTGTTCATTTCTGACTTCTACAATTGTAGCCATTTTCTGCTGATTGAGAATATAAATGTCTGGGAACTGCTGTCTCAAAGGTGTTTGTCCCATCCATGTTTCATTCCAGAACAAAGTTTTCCTCCCATTTCCTCTACAATATAGTTTGTATCATGGAGTTGTAGAGAGAGACTATTGGAGAACTATTTCTCTAACCGCTAATCCACCAAGGAAAGAAATTTTATCAGATTATCAGAAACACAAAAGAATTAGACAAAAGTTAAATATTTCCCAACTTGCACCAGAAACATAGCAAACATATTTGAGACTAAATACATACTCTAGTACATTTGTCGCACTGAAATTAGAAAAGACCGTCCATCTATTATTAGTTATAAGGTAAATAATTTTATCAACAAATGAGGCAAAAAAAACGTGGCCAACCCATTACCATAGGATGAGAAACCTACAACAAAATGTGGTTCTCAACCAGAGATCCGATTCTCTATGCAAAAAGGGACCTCGTAAGTACACCAAAAAAGGCTAGAGACAAAACACTACTCTGCGACTTTACAAAATCTTTCCAACCCTTCAAATGTCCTCCTACTTCTCTCTTTCCAAATGACCCACATGATTGCTAAAGGGGCAACACTACATGCCCTTCGGCTTCCCTTTCCCCTCTTAAGAGTAATTTTGAAAAGCCTCCTTCACTGTGCCCGACATCACCCATTGCATCCTAAGAAAATTGAGGATCACCCTCCATAACCGATTAGCCACCTTGCAGTGCAATAAGAGATGTCTACATTTCACTTGCACTACACATAAAGCACCAACTAACATAGGTGATCCTCTTCTTCCTCATATTTTCCATTGTTAAGATTGCACCCCTTGCCGCAAACCATATAAAAAACATGCCTTCCTCAGAGCTCTAGGGATCCAAAGAGAGCCATCAGGAAAAGTACCTTCCTCTCTCACTAGTAACCTTTTATAGTAAGAGCTAAAAATGAATAACCATTCTCCACTCTCTCTCCAGCTCTATACATCTGATAAATTGTTAGGAGTGGCTAGCCCATAAAAACTCAATCAGATTGTGAAATTCTTTCAATCTGCCAATCTCCCAATCCTGCGTATGCATTCTGAATCTCAAGTCCCAGTGAATAACCCCCTCGTGAGACCTATGAATTTGTTGAATTGTCATCTCTCTTCTCTTTGGTAGAAGACATACTACATATTAGGGAAGACTTCCCTCATCACGTTACCTTAAAAGAAATATGTCTGCAAATCTATTTTTTTTTTTAGATAAGGGTAACTTTGTATTCACAAAAAATTCATCATCCAAGGGGTGATGAATTGGAAACTTACATCCCACAGGGTGGTGGGCACACCCTCAAAAAGCCATACAGAATTACAAGTTTCCTTTAAAATCGACCATCTCTATGCTTTCCCCTACCAACTCTTGCTTACACCAAAAAAATAAAAGACTTAAGCATTTCATTTCTATCTTCTGAAAACTATCATGTTGTCCTTCAAAACACCTAGCATTCCTTTCT
This sequence comes from Solanum stenotomum, assembly GCF_019186545.1. Lineage (NCBI taxonomy): Eukaryota > Viridiplantae > Streptophyta > Magnoliopsida > Solanales > Solanaceae > Solanum > Solanum stenotomum. The sequence continues at coordinate 6,485,452 of NC_064293.1, forward strand.
TTCCATAGAGTCCACCATATACAGGCTGGAATAGTCTTCCACCAATCTTCACTTTTCCCTCTATTGCCAATTCTTGTCCAGCTATTAAGGAGCTCCATGGTTGTCTTTGGCATCACCCAGCTAACACCTAGTATACACAAAAACATATTCCACAATTTTGAAGCTGCTTTACAGTGAATGAACAAATGATTATTTACTTCTGCTTTCTGCTCACACATAAAGCATCTTGAGCAAAACTGCATCCCCCCTTTTTGTAATGCTTCATGTGTAAGGCAAGCTTTTTTTATGACCAACCAGACAAAACATGCTACTTTTAATGGGCTTCTTGTCTTCCACACTAGCTTCCAAGGCCATTTTTTAGTCACTGACTGATTGACATTTATCCTCCAGTAGCAGGAGTAGCAGGATTTGACTGTGAACATTCCTCTGTTATGTAACTTCCAAATTGGTTTATCCTTTCTTTGAGATATGGCTGGAGGGGTGTTTCCAGTAGCCTGGCCACATCCTCAATTTCCCAGTCATTCAAAGCCCTCCTTAACACTAAGTTCCACCCTTGTTGGCTCCATACTTGAGCAACAGTAGCAGATCTTTGTAAGCTCAAGGTGTAGAGGTTTGGGAATAAGTTCCTCAGGCTATCATCCCCTTTCCAGATTTCATTCCAGAAGTCTGTTTTCAGACCATTGCCCACACTAATATAAATATTGTTATTGAACTGTGGCCACAACCTTCTGATGGTCTTCCACACACAGCATCCAAACGACCCCATCACCTCCTCAGTCGTCCATTGGCTAAACAAGCCATATTTCCCTGCTATGAATCTTCTCCATAGGGCTCCATCTTCAGTACAAAATCTCCATAGCCATTTTTGTAGCAAGCAATTATTCTGGATGCTAAGATTTCCCATGCCAAGGCCACCTTGTTTTCTGCTCAAAGTGAGTGTCTCCCATTTCCACCCCTTCCTAATACTCCTCCACAAACCACACCCATACGGAATTATATTGTTCCTACTCCTCCATCGCCCTGCCATAGTACCATACTTTTCCCTACCACCCCCCTCCAAAAAGCATTTTCCTCTACCCCAAATCTTCATATCCACTTCCCTAAAAGCGCTCTATTGAACACCTTGTCTCTATAGGAATAACTAAATACGATAGGATCTCACATAGGCCCAAGATACCATTTCCTTGAATTCTAAGGAGAAAAGTAACTATCTCTGGTCGCTAAACCATTACTATTACACAGAACATGGTTTGTCTGACATATGGAGCCATAGGCTTCTTTGCCTTCGAGTTATGAGAGTAAGAGGATACTCTTAGAGCTCACTAGGTCTAAGATGGTCTAACTGATGTCTAACAGGCTGCATAGCAAACTCGTAATTATCAAAGGAATGCCAAAGAAAGAAGAGAACAATTCAAAGGACATTTTTAGAATCAAGGTATAGTACTGCTTCACTTCAACAAGTTGGGAGGAAGTTACAATGGGTGCATCACCTCACCCACCCCTCCCACAACAAAAATTATCCCACGACTTCAATCTGAACTTATTATTTGGAGTTCACATCCCTCTGACAAAGTGAAATCAACTAGAAAACCAAATCCCAGTGACCATAACAGCTAACTGGAGTAATGGTGAGAAAAACGAGCTCTTTCCTTTCAAAGAGACAGTTGTATAAACTTCATCATCCCTAAGCAACTATTAGACCTAAGCTTCTAGCAGCTATAGATATGCTAACCACTGAAGCAACCAAGAAAAAAGGAACAAAGAAAGCAGGTAGCCGCATATCCTCCAATGTAATTCCCTTCGATGGTGATCCCTAAAACTGCCCATACATCAGAGCACACAAATTACCCATCAAATTATGTACCTTTTACTGCAGAACTCTGATGTATTAAGATCACAATAGTCAATATCAATTCCTCAGACACACAAACTGTGCATAAGAGGAACAGAAAATAGAACAAAAGGAAAACCAGTATACAAGTGGATAAGAAAAACAACAATCAAGAATTAGTAGAACCAGTTACGACGATACCAAGGCTCTTGATGAACTCATTACAGTAACATAAGGGACTCTTATATTATTGTCAATCATCTACGTACAAGAACTGATTACATAACCTAATTAAAGACCTTGAAACTCTACACACCTAGAAGTTCCTTGAGGCAGGACTACTGCAGTTCTATCAGCTTGATTTTGCTGGCCATTGGGATGAATTTGTGCTTGCGTTGGGCCCCCCTGTAGTTGAGGTGGCTGAACTTGTTGATGCGGCTGGTGCTGTTGTATAATGGGTGTCTCAGTTGCTGTAGATTTAACAGCAAGACTCATTCCATTCTGTGCTTGTGAAGCCTGAGATTTGTCTGTCTGGGTTGAATAATTAGCATTTCGATTTTGATTAAACCTGTTTGAGTAACCATAGTTGTAGGATGCCAGATGCTGAATTTTCTGAAGGATTTCTTCCACTGGAGGTGGAGGCCCAGGCATCTTTGCATGTCTATATCGACAATCAGGACCATTTGGACAAAACCCCAATTTGTACCTGTATTATGAAAACCATCACAAAAAGGTCATAACTTGACCAGCAACAAATGTCATTAATCTATCCATATATTATTTGTCTGAGGACCCACTCAGCATTTTTTGCTTATCAAAAGTACAAATTTCTCAGTTTAAAAAGCAGTGAAATTAACAGTCATTACCATAAACATCTAAAGCACTTATAGCCTAATCAGCTGTCACTTGGCAGCAAACCGAGTCAATGAACATAGAAAGCAAATAAATAGAGCTATTAATTGCTTCATATCAGAATAAGTTGTGGCCCAGAATACAGAATGCTTAAGCCATGAGTATAGCTGTTTTAAGTCTAAACCAGATTTTAATGATCGGGTAGTTGAAAGAACTAATTAGTTACCATCTGTTTATGGCTCTGAGAATGAAGCTCGGAATCTGACACACTTCAATGGAGGGTCAGGGAGTGCACATTGACGCACAAATGTTATTATTATATGCTACCTTCTCTAGATTTGAATGATAACCAGTGTCTACTGAAGGACGTTTTGAATGTCAGAGCTCCTTTAAAAGTGATTTGATTTGTTGACAGTAGGTTGTGACAAAATACACCCTCAATATTATCACTAGAGCTGTTTAGCGTAAAAAACTCACACTAGTTACCCTGTGCTCCTTCGTGAATAAAATGCTAGCCTTATAAAAGATGTCTTTTAGCATCGTGTCTTCACTCCTTTCGTTTCCATACTTGATTTTGATATGTTTTACTTGAGTCGAGGGTCAATTGGAAATAGCCTCTATACCTTCACAAGGTAGGGGTAAGGCTACGTACATCACCCCTCCTAGACCCCACCTGTGGGATTACAGTGGTTATGCTGTTCTTGTATTGTACTTATAAAAGATGTTGATATATGCATGTCTCTGCATCTATGTATATAAAGAACTATCATCGTGAGAGGACCATGATAAATGAGAAAAACAATGATCATATACAACCTAAAGAGCAAAGTAATGTACAAACATGCAGCAAAATAATGGGTTAGATTCCCAACCCTACAACACTAATGGGTCGTTTGGTAGAATGCATAATAATAATGTATGCATTAGCTTTGTGTATTACTTAACCTTGTTTGGTACTCTCTCCGTTTCAAAAAAAATGGTCTAGTTTGACTTGGTATGGTGTTTAAGAAAATAAAGGCATTTCAATCTTGTGCTCCTAAATTAAAGTTATGTCAAATGTACCAAAATGTCCTTTGATCTTGTGGCCTTTAACATGCCACAAGAAAAGCTGAAATTAAAGTATAACCAAAAAAAGGAAGGGATCACTCTTTTTTAAACAAACTAAAAAGGAAAACAAGTCATTCTTTTTGAAAAGGAGGGAGTACAATTAATTTGGCTTTATCCTATGTATAACTAATACATGGCAAACCATGGTATTAACAATGCAATGGGTTTTTTTTCTTTCTGAGATAAAGGTAACAGTGTATTCACAAAAGGCTCATCATCAAATAAATGATGAGCATAGGTCACTTACAATCTCATCAGAGCATATCAAACTACCCTATGGGAGATTTCAAATTACCTGTGAAGTCATCAAAAAGTTCTATATCCCCCATCATATCTTGTTTATGCCAAAAGTACAAAAGACTAAGACAATTCATTCTAATTTTCTGGATGTTGTTTCTCTTATCCACAAAGCATCTTCCATTCCTTTCTTTCCATAGGGACCACCAGATGCAGGCTGGGATTAACTCCCACCAATCTTCATTCGACTCCCTTCTTCCTATCTCCTTCCAGCTGTAGAGCAAATCCTTAGTGGACTTTGGAATTGCCCAGCATACACCAAGAAGACCAAGAAACATGTTCCACAAGCTTGTAGCTACTTTGCAATGAAGGAATAAGTGACTATTAACTTCTGCATCTTGATCACACATAAAGCATCTTGAGCATAATTGTCTGCCTTTCTTTTGAAGCACTTGATGTGTTAAGCAAGCCCTTTTGCACACTAACCAAGCAAAACATGAGATCTTCAATGGTATTTTTATCTTCCATATTAACTTCCATGGCCAGTTTCTGATCTGTGTTTGGCCAATATTGTATCTGCAGTAACATGACTTTACTGTTAACACACCTTTGCTTTGCCGTCTCCAAATAGGCTTATCAGGTTCAATGGAGGTGCCTGGGAAGGCATTGAGGATCTGAAACAGATTAATGACCCTCTTGATTTCCCAATCATTGAAAGCTCTCCTGAAAATGAGATTCCAACCCTGAGGACTCCATAGCTGTGAGATTGTGGCCTTGTTTTGAGTGGTGAGCATAAACAGGTCTGGGAAGAGTGATTGCAGGCTTTCATCCCCAATCCAATGTTCATTCCAAAAATCAATTTTCCTACCATTTCCCACCTTTAGTGAGATGTTGCCTTTGAATTGGAGCCACAATCTTCTAATAGTCTTCCACACACTGCATCCAAAAGTTCCAAGAGCCTCCTCAGTAATCCAATGGCTTTGTAGTCCATACTTCATTGTGATGACTCTTTTCCAGAGTGACTGATCTTCAATGCAGAATCTCCACAACCATTTTTGAAGGAGACAATTGTTCTGAAGATTGAGCTTTTTTATTCCCAGCCTCCCTTGCTTTTTGCTACGAGTAAGAGTATCCCACTTAACTAGATGGCAACTGTTGTGCTCTTTATTTCCATTCCATAGGAAAGACCTTATGAGTTGATTGATCTTTTTCACAGTGTTCTTTGGAAATGGAAATAGGCTCATCATATATGAAGGAAGGGCATCAAGGACTGATTTAACTAGAGTCAACCTACCTCCCAGGGAGAGGTATTGACTCTTCCACCTAGCAAGCTTCTTGTTACATCTCTCCAAAACTTCACTCCACACAGTTGTCTCCTTATTTTGTGATCCTAAAGGCATGCCCAGATACCTTGTAGGTAGGGTTGCTATTTGGCAGCCAAGATTTCTAGCTATCAACTCCATATTATCCACTTGATTCACAGGATAGAGAAAACTTTTTTGCCAATTTACATGCAGACCAGATATACCTTCAAAGATGGTAAGGATTGCTCTGATGTGTCTAATTTGCATCACCTCAGACTCACAGAAAACTAAAGTATCATCTGCATATAGTAGATGAGTAATCCCCACCTCATTGTCCCTATTCCCCTGAGTCTGAGTCTTAAAGCCTTTAATCCATCCATTAACATTTGCTTTTCTGATCATGTGATTGAGGCCTTCCATGGCTAGCAAGAAAAGAAAAGGTGAGAGAGGGTCACCTTGTCTCAAACCTCTTTGTGATTGGAAAAACCTTTTAGAGTTTCCATTTATGATCCGGGAGAATTTAACAGTGGATATGCAGAACTTTATCCAATTGACCCATTTCCTCCCAAATCCCATGTCCTTTAAAACCTTCAGCAGAAAAGCCCAATTGACGTGATCATAGGCCTTCTCTATGTCCAACTTACATAAAATTCCAGGAATTTTTTGCTTAACTCTGGAGTCTACCAACTCATTAGCAATTAGTGCAGCATCCATGATTTGCCTTCCTTTCAGAAAGGTTATTTGGTGTACATCAACCAACTTCCCCATTACTGTCTTCAACCTCTCAGTAATCAATTTGGAAATGATCTTGGAGACTCCTCCTATCAAGCTAATAGGCCTGAAATCTTTCAATTCTTCTGCTCCAGGTTTTATAGGAATCAGTGCTAGGAAGGTGGCATTGAAAGACTTTTCAAAAATTCCATTTTGATGGAAATTGTGAATTGTCAGCATCAGATCCTCTTTTACAATTCCCCAACAAGATTTAAAGAAACTCATTGTGTAGCTATCTGGCGCTGGACCTTTATCTCCATCACAAAGTTGTAGGCATTGCAAGACCTCTAATTCAGTAAATGGTCTTTCCATCCAATCCTTTTCTTCCTGAGAAATAGTTGGACATTCCATAAGGTCAAAGCTGGGTCTCCACTCCTCAGATTCAGTGTAAAGTTCTTTGTAGAAATTAATCATGGTGCTCCTGATCTCTACAGGGTCTTCTACAACCTCTCCTCTGTCTATCAACCTATCAATAGTGTTGATCCTTCTGTGGGCTGTTGCCATTCTCTGAAAAAACCTTGTGTTATTATCTCCTTGTTTCAGCCATAAAACCCTTGATTTTTGTCTCCATTTCGATTCTTCATTTTTTGCCAACTCTTCCAGCTCCACTACTATGGTGGCTCTTATTATCCCTTCATCTTCAGTCAATTCCCTGGTTTCTTGTATCAAATCAATTTCTGCGAGTTCCTCCAGTAAGCTATTTTTCTTACTAGTGAGCAATGGTTTTTTTTCTTGGTCTCCCACCCGGCGTTTGGTACCCACATTGAAGCCCGACTAAATCCAGATTCGCGCAGGGAACTCCCACATTGAGGGTAAAGCACTCCCTAACAAAGGCGACTCCGTACCCAAGCAGACTCGAACCCGAGACCTCTTGGTTAAGGATGAAGAAGTACTTACCAGTCCACCACAACCCTTGTTGGTAACAATGAAAGGGTTTTAATACATGCATTAGCATGGTTAAAGACACAAGTGTTTGTCAAAACCTTTTCCATATTCTTTTCATTGTATTTGTGGAGGGTATTTTTGTGAACAAATTAAAAAAAATTAAATTATGCAATGCATGTTATTTTTAATACACCAAATCAAACTGTGCATGAGAAATAATCTCACCATAACTAAACAACGGCATACCCAATATAGTCACATAAGTGGGGGTTTAAAAGGATAGAGTGTGTACGCAGACCTTACTCCTAACTTGTCAGGTAGAGAGTTTTTTCGATAGACCATTGGCTTAGAGAAAGCCAAATCACAACATTTATGAAGAAATAAGCAATAACAATAGTAGGAAAGTATGAAAATAGAGGCATACGAGACTAGTGATAGAAAACTAAAGACCCATATGGACATGCGATATGAAATTATGATTCAAAATCAAATTTATTTGAAGTCGGAAGTTTGGTTTGGACATGCAAGTTGCATTTTTTCTCATAAACATGAAAATCGCACAAGTTGTGAAAGCTATCAAGATTTCTCCAATTCTTATACAATTTGAATAAATGAGAAAATCATAGTTCATAAACAAGATTGTGAAATATCCTAAAAGCACCACATTGATAACTTGCATCTCCATATTCCTTTATAAATTAATGTTTACAACTACAAACTAAAATATACATAATTTAATAAAGATCCACTAGTCAAAATAGTAGTAACTACTAAACTTTAAAATAATACTTTCATATGGTATGGACAATCTTTTCAAATCGAGCATGAGTCTTTTTGTAAAATTTAAAATAATGGATAATTTTTTTTACAAAATATAAACTTATGGTTCAAGTTTTGCATCTTAAAATATTAGAAATTATAATTTGGAATCCAAAATCATGTTGTTTTAAGAACTTGGGATTCAAATCATGATCCCAAATCGCATGAGTAAATGCTAATTTGAACTCATGACTTAATATAGCATGTTCAAATGCAAGCTAAGACGGAGAAACACCAAAATAGTAAAATAATAAAAATACCAAAAATAATACTACTACTACTAGCCAAAAAGACCCAATGCAAACAATTTACTATTAGTCTTTACCTGAATCCTCGACCTCCACACCTTCATATCAAGGGGTCCTGTCCTCAATAAGCTAAAGGTTTGCCATATCCCACCTGATCAGACCTCAATACTTCTTCGGCATACCTCTATCTCTCTTTAGGCCCTCCAGGCTCCAACATCAACCTCTCACACCACTAGAGACGTCTACACATCTCCTCTTGACATGCACCAACCATCTCAGTCTACCATCCCGCATCTTATTCACCATAGAGGCCAACTTACACCTTGGTCCAAATATCATCATTTTACCATACCTTTCCAACTAAGCCCACACATCCATCTCAACATTCTCATTTTCGCAACTTTCATCTTTTGGGACCTGAAAGTTCTTGACGGGCCAACATTCCGCACCATACAACAAATCCAGTCTAACTACTACATCTCAACATAACTATTATCAGCATTATAATGTTAGCATTCTTAATACACCTTATTCAAGTAGGTAACCTGACAGGTAATTGTAACATATTACTAGTTTAATAAAAATTCAAGTTAATTCATATAGTTTGTCTATTAAATAATTAAGGGACGGCTATAATATCTGCAGGGAAATACTCCCAGGCACGTTTCCAATGAACGTTGTCTTTCTTACTTTCTAGGACTGTAGAAGCCCTTTTTTCCTGGCAGCTCCTACCGGAATCCAAGCACCTTTCTTTCAAGCCAACAATAATAACCCATTGTGATTATTGCATACACCTTAGATCGTAGGATGGAGGAGAACAAAATTTACCTCAACGCAGGCTTCAAATGATTCGATATAACCAGATGATGGATCACGGGAAAGTTTGAATGGTACAAATGGGTTGAAAGAAGCTAAAAGATGGCATAACTTTCTATAGGGTGAAGGAGGATGACTACCCTTATGTAGAGGCTGTTCAAGAAAGTAGATGGAGGAGTAGAAATTCAAAAAGGACTGAGATTAATAGCAGCAAAGGAGGAATCATGATAACCAAGTCAGTGAATATCCAGGAGGAAGACTTCCTCAAGAGATGCCTGATAGAATATTGCAATGGAGAATTGAAGGAAAAAACAACTTGCGGATATCAGAAAATGGGTTTCAGCAAACAGGGAAAAAGTATTTGGTGTTAACATATATGAATTGAACAACGAGACATTCCTATTTGAGTTTCCTAATAGATACATGGCGGAACAAACCATACAAGGTCAACGGAGGTGGAAGAACAATAGATTCCAGCTTGATTGGTGGAGCCCAACACCAGGATACATCTCCAACACTACCTCTGTGAGAGAAACATGGATCAGAGCAGCAGGGATCCTCTTACATCTGTGGTCCAAGAAGATCTTTAAAGAAATAAGGGAACTATGCGGAGGATAGAGTGCAACGGAAGAAGAAAAGGAGCTTAAAAACCACATGAAATGGGCGAAAATCTTGGTGAAGAACGATGGAAGAAATTTGTCGAGGGAGGTGTCTATTTCCTGTGATGGGATCAAATATTACATCCCTATTTGGGTGGAGAGCAAACCAAGGTTCAAATTGTTGCCGCAAAGTGGTAGGTCAACTGCCAGAGAAGAGGATGAAGCTTTTTGCCCAGTTAATGGCTTTGCACAGGGTACAGAAGTTGCGTACAATTGCAATACAGTACAAAAAACCCTTTTTAGGGATTTTGGTACAACTCAGCACGTGGGCTCTGTGTTGACAGCTAGAATGTCTAGTGGGAGTGGGTCACATGTGCAACATATGTGTTTTTTAAATGAGAAATTGGACTTGGGCCTTATTCAAAAGCCCAAAAACCATCATATGGTTAAAGGATCCAAAGGCCCAGACTATGCAGCTCAAGTCATTTTTAATGACTTACAAGGAGGAAAGCCTAACCAATCAGAAGCCCAAAAAGAACAGGGCTTCGCCTAACATTGCACCAGAGAAGAGTACATATGCAAAGGTTGTCACGATGATATCTGAAGATGAAAATAGGGGAACTGTGATGGTTACGGGGAAAGAAATTCACCATTACATTGATAGGAATGGTGTCGGCAGTAGCACAGAAACAGAGGACAATGGGCTAGTGCTACAATATTCAAATATAGAAATTGTTGATTGGGAGTGGAGGAAGCCAAGCCAATTCTGCAGCAACAACAAAATTCCTCTTGGGTGCAACAAAATCTGATCAAATTGGGGAAGATCTTTGATATTGATTTCCATGGACATGAAGAGGAGGCCATAGAATTACTTCTTCAGATAGATAGTTGCAGACAAGCAAGAAGAATGGAACAAGGCATGGAAGTTAAAAAGAACAAAATCAAAGGTGCACAAGAGCTTAAAAGTCTTGTCTCATTTGATGTAAAATTCAAAAGCTCGGGGAATAGGAACAAGGGGAGAAACACCACTCTAGTTGCAAGATGAAGTTCTGTTAGAGTGGCTAAAAGTGTCACATTGGTTGGGAATGGACTGATGGTCTCGGTCTCCTTATATGGACTTGGGCAATCCTCCCCTCATAAGCTAGCTTTTAGGGTTGAGTTAGGCCCAGGTGTCATATCTTAACATGGTATCAAAGCCAGGTTCACCCCAATTTGTTGTTCACCGATGATGGCCCCCATTTAGAAGTGTTCACGCTTCAGTTGAGGTCTGGGCGTCCAGGGGAGTGTTAAGATGTCTCACATCGATAGAGGGATGAGAATTTGATCTCCTTATATGGACTTGGACAAACCTCCCCTCAAGAGCTAGCTTTTGGGGTTGAGTTAGGCTCAAGTGTCATATTTTTACATGGTATCAGAGCCAGGTCCATCCCCGTTTAGGCTGTCGGTCCACGCTCCAGTCGGGCCTGGGCGTGAAAGGGGGTGTTAGAGTGGGTAAAAGTCCCACATTGGTTGGGGAATGGACTGATGGTCTCTTTATATGGACTTGGGCAATCCTCCCCTCATGAGCTAGCTTTTGGGGTTAAGTTAGGCTCAAGTGTCATATCTTAACAAGTTTAAAATAGTGTCATGGAATGTCAGGGGATTGAACAACAGGGAGAAGAGGGAGACTGTCAAAAGCTTAATTTTCGAATTGAGGGCAGACATCATCTGTCTCCAAGAAACTAAGCTTGAGGGGAATATCACAGAAGTAGCAAATCAAGTTTGGGGATCAGACATGCTTGTCTGGAAGCCAGTGGAACAAGAGACAGAATCATTTTGATGTGGGATGAGAGGGCATGGAAGGGGGAGGTCTTAGAAATAGGAACCTACTCCATTACTTGTAGTTTTGAATCCCAAACACAGAACTACAATTGTCACATAACTGGAGTGTATTCCCCAAACGACTACAAGGAGAGGAGACTAGTGTGGGAAGAATTGGGTTCAGTAAGGGGATTATATGAAGGGCCCTGGGCACTGTGTGGAGATTTCAATGTCTCTAGGTATATATCGGAGAAGAAAAATTGCAACAGTAGAACAAGGGGTATGAAGAAGTTCTCTGTTTTCATAGAAGACATGGAATTAGTGGATTTACAACTAAAAGATGTTGCATATACCTGGTTTAAAGGAGACCAGCATGTAGCAGTCTCTAGAATTGACAGAATCTTGTTCTCGAAAGATGGGATGACAGCTTCAATAATCTAAAACAGATCCCTTTGCAAAGGCTAAGTTCAGATCATATTCCAATAGCCTTGATTGGTGGAAGCTGGGAGAGAAATAAAAGTTATTTTAAGTTCGAAAATTGGTGATTACAATAAGAAGGTTTTGTTGACAAAGTAAAACACTGGTGGTCATCATTCAGATACTCAGGGAACCAGACTATGTGTTGGCCTGCAAATTTAAAGCTTTGAAGCACAAACTTAAGGAATAGAGAAAAAAGGAGTGGAAACTGTGGCCTACAACGAAAGAAACTGCTAGAACAATTGGAAGAAATGGACATGGGGAGGGAAAACATAGTGCTTACAGAAGAAGAAATAACAAAAAACCCTGCAGTCCTACTAGAATATGAGGGATTGATTAAGGAGGAAATTGCATAGAGACAAAGATCAAGAATACTATGGCTTAAGGAAGGGGACAAAAATACCAAGTTTTTCCACAAAATGGCAAATTCTCACAAAAGGTACAACAACATTGATCAATTAATGATATAGGGGGGAAGTTACTCAAGATCCAGCTGAAATTGAAGGAGAAATAATCACTTACTACAAGAAGTTGTATACAGAACCCATACCATGGAGACTTAATCATCAGTATGCACACTGCCCCAGTCATTACCAAAGAAGAGAAAATGGCCCTTCAAGGCAGATTCGAGGAAAATGAAGTGCTAACATGTCTAAAGTTATGTGCAGCTGATAAGGCCCCTGGACCAGATGGTTTCACTTCATCAAGTGTTCGAAGATAGTGAAGCAGGATATAATCGATACTTTTCAGAAATTCTATGATCAAGAAGTTTTTGAGAAGAGCTTTAATGCTACATTCATTGCACTTGTACCCAAAAAGAAAGGAACAGAGGAGCTAAGGGACTATAGACCAATCAATTTTATAGGTAGTATTTATAAAATACTATCTAAAGTACTCACAGAGGGACCGAAGGGTGTGATAGACAAACTGGTGGATTCACAACAAATTGCATTTATAAAAGGGAGACAAATCATGGACGCAATTTTGATTGCTAACGAAGCAGTAGATTCCAGGACTAAACAAAAGAAGCATGGCATTCTCTGCAAGTTAGACATAGAAAAAGCATACGATCGTGTTAACTGAAAGTACCTGATGAAGATCTTAGAAAGGATGGGATTTGGACAGAAGTGGATGAACTGGATTATGTTTTTTCACTGGATTATGTTTTGCATCTCAACAATAAACTTTTCTGTCTTAATCAATGGGTCGCTAGCAGGTTTTTTCAGCTCACAAAAAGGGCTCAGGCAAGGTGACCCACTATCACCTTTCCTGTTCTTAATCACTATGGAGAGTCTAAACAGAATGATTAAGACAGCTAACACAAAAGGATGGCTAAAAGGTTTTGATGTGTCGAGAGATGGAGCTGAAAGTTTGGAAGTGACACACCTTCAATATGCCAATGATACACACATCTTTTGTGGAGCTGAGGAAGAAAAATTGAAATATTTAAGGGTAATTCTGGTCTTATTTGAAGGGGTATCTGGCCTGCACATTAATTGGCGGAAAAGCTTCATGTATCCCATTAATGAAGTCAATAATATGAGTTGTATAGCCTCAATTCTTGGGGATGAAGTTGGCACTTTGCCAACAACCTACTTGGGCATGCCTTTGGGAGCAAAATCCAAGTCTATTGAAATTTGGAATGGTGTGATAGAGAAGTGTAAGAAAAAATTGGCTAGATGGAAAACTCAATACTTATCTATTGGAGGGAGGTTGACGCTCATCAACTCAGTCATTGATGCTCTACCAACATACATGATGTCATTGTTTCCTATTCCAACAGGGGTCATCAAAAATTTGGATAGGATAAGAAGGAAATTCCCGTGGCATGGTAACAACGAGAAGAAAAGATTCCACCTGATAAAATGGGAATCTAAGGTAACTGGGAAAAAGAATGGTGGATTGTAAATAAAGAATCTAATATTTCAAAGTGAAGCACTCAAAATGAAGTGGTTGTGGAGGTACTCTGGTGGATTGTGAATAAAGAATCTAATATTTCAAAGTGAAGCACTCAAAATGAAGTGGTTGTGGAGGTACTCAGTTGAAGATCAGTTAATGCGGAAAAGAGTGGTAGGTGCCAAATATGAGGCTGAAGATAGTTGGAGGACCAAGAATATGACTTCACCTTATGGGGTCAGCCTATGGAGATCCATAAGGGGTCGTTTGGTAGAGTGTATTAGAAAAAATAATGCATGCATTAGCCTTGTGTATTACTAATACCTTGTTTGGTACTTTTTTCCATGCTTGCATTAGTTATACACTCTATTGTGTATTAAGGTGTGTATTGCTAATACCATGAATTTCTAGGTATTAGCAATGCAATGGTTTTAATGCATGCATTAGCATGATTAAAGACTCAATTGTCCCTCAAAACCTTTTTTTACATCGTTTCTACCATAATAGTGGATGGTATCTTTGTAAATTAATTTGTTATGCAATCCATGCTAGTTTTTTAATGCATCAAACCAAATAATGCATAAAAATAATCTATGTATAATTAATGCAAGCATAACTAGTACATGCGCTAATGCAAGCGTTAGTAATACACTCTATTTAGCATTATTCTTATACACTCTACCAAACGATCCCTAAGAGAATTATGTGTAAGGAAGTCAAACTCAACCCCAAGGTGAAAGTGGGGAATGGGAACATCTCAATGACTGGGAAGTGATGAGGGTAGCAGAATTTCTCAACATTGTAGGAAATTTCAATGGACTCCAGGCTAAAGAGGATGCATTATGTTGGAAAGGAAGCAACAAAGGTATATTCAAAGTAGGTGCAGCTTACAGGTTGATGGAGCAACCAAGGCAACAGATTCCTACCTGGTGGTGGAGCTAAATTTGGAAAGGCAGAATTCCTTATAAAGTCTCATGTTTTATATGGCTGCTAGCTAAGGAAGCCGCTTTGACATAGGATAATGTTATGAAAAGGGGAATAACCTTATGTTCTAGGTGTTTTCCTTGTGGAGAAACATCAGAAACTGTTAACCATCTTTTTCTACACTGCAAATTTACTCAACAGTTATGGAGGGTATTCTTGAGTTTCAAAGGCATTTGTTGGACTATGCCTAAGAGAATTATTGAAGCCCTAAAAAGTTTGGAGGAGGCAAGACTGCTAGCTAAAGACACAACTAGATGGAGAATTATCCCTGCTTCAATCTGATGGGTAACCTGGAAAGAGAGAAATTCTAGGTGTTTTGAGAGCATAGAGAATAGTATGCAGAAAGTTAAACTTAACTGCATTTTGTAGTTACATTTTTGGTGCAATCAATTATATACTCAAATGAAACTGTCTCTATAATTGATGTATTAGACTCAATTTAAATTTAGAACACCTGTATATAAGGTTTAGTACTACCCATGTAGTTTTGTGTTATAATACAAAGTTACCAAGTTCAAAAAAAAAATTAAGGAACAGTTTAATAAGCAAACGAGCAAAAAGTCTTACATGTTGCATTCCTTGATATCCTCAATCGTATGCTTATAAACACAGTCCTGTTCACGGCACTCACCATAGAGTCGAAAGAAGCGACAAATGGGCATTCGTGATTTATCATACTGGTGAAGGAAGCCGCAGGCATCACCCTTCATACACAGTGACCGCAGCCAGTGGCGGCAAACAGTCTGCCTGAAACTCCGACGATTTCCAACAAATCCTACATCGCTTTGGCCGCCAACAGCTGCCGAGACAGTAGGCGGGTTAATATTAGCACTCGGAGCGGCTGCTGCAGTGTGATCGAAAGATTGTATTACTGGAACAGATGCAGTTGGGTGTGTTGGCCCAGTGTCTAAGCCACCCTCAAAATCAAAATTCAAGCCCCCTTCTCCTTCGTCCATTACTACGAAACTGTCAAATGGGTAGTTTTGTCGGTGTTTGACAACAGATTTGCTTGAAATTGGTGGCTATGGCACTTTCCGCACTACAGCGTTTTCAATTTTACGCGCTTTCTTCTTATGGCTGCAGGGTTAGGAGAATAGAGAGGAAGAGGAGAAACTAAAAAGAGAGAATATTTAGCTTCCCTCTTTGGTGGGAAAGTGGAGATCTCTTAAATGCTACTGTACATGTATTGGTGGTAAAGTAATATTTTAGGGGTCATTAGGCAGATTGAATAAGGGGATAGTGTATTAAAAGTGACAAAGTAGTTTGTTAATTAGGTAGGAGTCCTCCAAATTTTAAATATTAGGTAGAAGTGACAAATATATAATTAATATTAATGAAATTAAAAAATCTTTCCTCAACAGCCCCAAACTTTTAACTTTTACACTTTTACCCTATATTTTTTACCTCAAAATACCTAAAATTTCACTAAAATATATGAGAAGAAAAAAGGCGGTACTTTTTTCTCACCTGCAGCGTCTTCAACAACGAGCCTGAAGGACAACTACCAAGTCTTCAACGAGGCTGAAGTATGCTTCTCAATTCCCTTCTTCTTCTTTTTCTTCATCCTCATCATTCTTAATTTGTAAGCATATATGTGGTTTATGAGAAGATCTATCAAGAAAA